>NW_027512493.1:330000-425000 GCF_048772815.1 Callospermophilus lateralis
AGGTTCGTTTTGCGGGCTCAGTGAGCCATCCTTTGCCACCCCTAAGAGAATAACCCAGGAAGATTACTTCTTGCTGACAAATTTGGGCCTTTTTGGCAGAAGCCCTATATCCAAGCCGAGCAAGCTTGGAAAATAATGCTTGGGTCCCAGACTCATAGTTCTCTTTGGTGTCGGCTGCCAGTAGCAGACCATCCACATATTGGAGTATGGTGACATCGGGGTGTGCAGTTTTGAAGTCATTGAAGTCCTTGTGGAGGGGTTCATCAAAGAGAGTGGGAGAGTTTTTGAACCCCTGTGGGAGTCTAGTCCAGGTTAGTTGGACAGATGTTCCTTTTTCGGGGTCTATCCACTCAAAAGCAAACAGCAACTGACTGTCCTTATGTACGGGCAAGCAAAAGTGAGCATCTTTTAAGTCTAGCACAGTGTACCATTCCTGCTCCAGATTCAGAGCGCTAAGCAAATTATATGGATTCGGTACAGTGGGGTGAATGTCCTGTGCTCTGTTGTTGATCTCTCTTAGGTATTGAAGCGTCCGGTAGTCCCCAGTTCCTGGCTTTCTTACTGGTAGCAGGGGGATGTTCTAGGACAAATGACAGGGCCTTAAGACCCCATTAGCCAGGTATTTCTGAATATGGGCCCTTATCCCATCCTTAGCTTCTTTGATTAGAGGATATTGTTTAACACTGATTGGAGAGATAGAGGCTTTTAATTCTACTACTATTGGAGGTTGTTATATGGCTAGACCTAACCCAGCAGTTTCTGCCCAGGCATTAGGATAATCTTTTATCCATTTCTGGGGTAGTTTGCCTGTTTGATCAGTCCTAGGAGGCGCGAAGTGTTGATGTTCATCTTCTACGGATGTTGTCAAAGCCATGACTATGGGAGTTTTTACTGAAGGCTTTAGAAACTCCACTTGGGGACCATCAGGGTTAAAGGTTATTCTAGCCCAGAGTTTGGTAAGCAGATCCCAGCCCATCAATGGGGCTGGGCATTCTTGGATTACTTGGAAAGCGTGGTGGACTTTTCCATTTCCTAGGTCCATAGTCTTCTTAGTTGTCCCAGCCCAATATCTACTGCCATTAGTACCTTTAACAGGGGACCATTTATTTGATAGGGGGCCCAGTGGGGTCTTAAAGGTTGATTATACTGTTCCTGTATCCACTTCAAAGTTCACTGGGGTCCCCTCCACTTTAAATGTTACCCTGAGCTCGGAGAGGGGATCCGAGCCCCGACTTTCCTAGTCCTCTTCTAGAGTCAGCACGGCGGACTGGCATCTCTGCTTCTTTCGGGGGCACTCTTTGGCCTAGTGTCCTGTTTTCTTTACAGTAGGCACATTGATCTGAGGCCAGGGGCAGCCATTGGCGGGGGCCCAGGTATCCCTTTCTGTCTCCCTGCTTTTTAACTTCTGGCATATTTGGTGCTCTGACCAGAACCTTAGTCAATGCTTTAGTCTGCCTTTTGCTCCTTTCATCCTCCTTTTGTTCCCTTCCCGTCTCTCTCCTCTGTTCCCTTTCCTCCTCAGTTTCTCTCTTATAATATACTTTCTTAGCATCTCTTACTAAATCTCTCAAGGTCTTATCTTGTAATACATCTAGACGTTGTAACTTTCTCTTAATATCTAGGGCAGCCTGCTCGATAAAGGCCATTGCAACAGATGCTTGTTCATCCTCTGCCTGAGGATCAAAAGGAGTATATTTCCTATATGCTTCCATAATTCTCTCCAGAAACATAGAGGGAGACTCATTAGGCCCTTGGATAATCTCTCTTACCTTGGCCAAATTAGTCGGCCCTCTGGCGGCCACTCGGAGACCTGCTATTAGAGTCTGGCGATAAGTGGACAGATGCTACATACATTTAAAGGTGTTTGGGTGCCGGTTGGATCGGTTCATTGGCCCGTAGGGACGGAGAGGAAGCATCATAGGGGCTTCTGAGTTTTCTATTATCCGTCACCGGCGGGTTCCTTTAGGTGGCCCAGCTTCCTCCAGGGGAGGAGGGGTTGCTGCTGCTGCAGAGAAGTCCCCTGGAGTGCTTGGGTCTGGCCCAATTGCCTCTAGCAGCGGAGAGGCTGAGTCAGCGGCGAGAATATCATCTGGAACGTGTTGGGGGTTGGAGAGCGAGGGTAGATGATAAGGAGTGGGAGGAGTGTCCAGTCTTGTGACTCAGGGAGAATGGAAGGAAGAGGGGGAGGAGTGGAAGGTTTGAATGATAGGATGCTGGGGGAAGGGGTATATGGCTGTTGATCTGGGTGGCCACGTGGCCCCAGCTGAAAGACAATATCTCTGACTTTTCGGATTAGAGGGAAGTAGAAGGATCCTTCTGGGGGGCCACCTGACTCCGAGAATGGGCCATTCTGAAGCACAGAGAATCTGCCAGGTACGGCATTTTACTGAAAAAGAAAGATTCTGGGCCCTTGAGCGGACATCAGTCCAATGATCAAGTGTCAGGGACAGAGAAGTGGAAGTGCTTTGTCCCATAATGAGAGTTACTCAAACAGGGACAGTGAAGACACAAACGCAACACAGACAAAGACAAACAGTAAACGTTTAACATGAGTCCAAGACAAAGATTAGAACTGAGTAACTGCCAAAACCTGATGGGTTAGACAATAAAGACAGCCGGTAAACTCAACATGAGTTCAGAACAATGACCAAAACTGAGTAGCCGGCAAAACCTGATGGGCTGGCGAACCGAATCCTGAAGCAAAATATAAACGAGTTGAAGAAATTAGTATTCCTTGATTTCTCTAGTCCTCTGGAGTGTCCCCCAGGAACGTGGCCTGTAGCTCTGTGACACATCTGTCAGCCACCATCAGAGAGAGCTAATGCTCTTCACTGACAGCCACTTTGCCAATCCATAACCTGAAACCCAAAACCAGAAAGAGGTGCCTTACTTACCCCGAGAGGAGTCCATTGGGGTCTTTTGTCCGCCGCTGCCGGATATCTCACCTGGGGCCTCCAGATGAATAGGTGGGGCGAACGTCAGAGAAAAAGACCACCAAGAGGCTTTCTCATGCAACAGCAAAGGTTTTATTGGGGGTCCAGCATGCTGGGGCTCAGAGCTCACTTTAGAGGAGCAAAGAACAAAGAGCCCTGAGAACAACTTGAGCAGAGTTTATATACATTCCTTAGAGAGGGCAGGGACTTTACATACATGATAGCCTCCTTTAGCAATTCATCATATACCATGGGAAAATCAAATAACAACTCTAAAGCATGATTAGCACTTTCATTTGCGGGAACAATTCGGGCAGGGGGTGATTGGTCAGCCCTAAGAAGGGGTATACATTTAAACTGATTGGTTGAATACCTGAGATGTATACTTGCTGAGCTGCAGGGATTCTGGGAAAGGGTTGTTAAGTAACTAGGTAGTCAGGGAAGATTTCAACACACATCTAATGGGCAGATCCGGGAATTGTCTAAACTGCCACAGGAAAGTGCAGCTTGGAAAGTTTACAAACCTGGTTCTTTACATTTCAATTTCAATTTCAATTTCTTTTATTCTTTCAGAACCTTACAGAGAAAGGCAAGAGACTTAATCCACAATGACTGCTCTTTTGGCCATTTTGGTTTTGGATGCACACATGGGATCTTTCTTTCGATCCATCTGGTGCTGATAATCTAAGTCACAGCCTCACACAGGGCCAAGAGGCTAATTAAGACACAACCATTTTCAAAGCAATTACTACTCTGAGGTCAGTTACAGAACTCAGTCTCTGAGGAGAATCACACCAGTGTTCAAGGCTAGGTGCACCCAGTCATCTTTTCCAACCACCACATAAATGACCACAATTAAAACCAAAACAATTCCACATGGCCCTCATCTTCTTCCATAGAGTCACTCATCATAACCTCTGGCTGGAGGATTCCTTGAATGGCGCAGCTCAAGAAAGTGTCCAAAATAAGCTTCCTTGCCCCTCATTTGCCTAAACTCAGGGTGGCCTGGACACCCTTCCTGTGAACTAGGATTGATCACATAGGTCTGCCGCTAATACTGCTCTACTTCTCCAATTAGAGGCCTACTGACTGTCAGGTATAAATTCCTTATGTGATTTGGATTCATGATTAAACCCAAGCACCTCTGAAGAGCTTGGAAGAACTCATTTGACCCAAAAAATCCCTATACTCCCTTGAAGAAGGTCAGGAACCTAACAGAGGAAGGCAAGAGACATCATCCACAATGACTTATGTTTTTGCCATTTTGGTTTTGGATGCACACATTGGATGTTTCTTTAGATCCATCAGGCGCTGAAAATCTAAGCCATAGCCTCTCACAGGGCCAAGAGGCTGATTCAGACACATGGCTTTCCAAAGCAATTAAGCAAAGAGCCACAGGTGATGCCCATTCATTTCCATTTGAAAACTGTTTTCTTCAGGCTTCACAAAGGGGTGGCCTGAGGCAAAGACCTTCCTGACATTCAGGGCAAAAGATCAATAGGTTAGCAAAAGGCCCAAAACAGGGTTTCTCCACTGAGGCTTTTCTGGTCACACTGATATCTGAGTTTTCTGAGATGCTCCAATTCCCTCCAGCTATCCAGAACATAGCCATGTCACAGAGTTTGGAGGTGGTACATATTTTGGACACAAAACCATGAACCTATTCTGGAGAGTGGCCAAAATTCAGGAAGAAAACAGAAACTTAGTAAGATAGTAGGTGTTGCCCATCGATAAGGCAACCTGCAGTCCATTACTAAAATGGACAGGATGAATGCTGGGAAGCTTTCTACTAGACAGGACACATCCATTGATGCATTCTCTTTTCTAATGTCTACAACCATGGACACAGTGGGAGACACAGACACAGAAACACTTGCCTTGTCAAAGTTCTTTCTAGAAATAGTCCACTCCAAACCAAACACACCGCCTTTCCTACCTATTCTCAGAACATGAGACAAAACCACAAACTCACACACACACTCAAAAAGGCACCTCCTTCCCCCAAGTAAGTCTGTGACTATCCAGAGTGTCCTTTGACTGGTGGGCCATTTTATGTTCCCCCGAAAAGGCCTGTCTTGTCTTAGATCTGGTCTCCTTGTCAAACACTGTGAAGTTGTCAGGAGCCTGTTCTGACCACTACATGCTTTCTCAGGGAAGGCCCGTCTTCAGAACTCTCCTCGCATTTGGCCATCCTCACATCAGTAGGTACCAAAAAAGACAGACTCTGTCCTTTGTAAATCCAAACATGTGAGCCCACTGGGACTGAGACTGGGACTGGCTCTGTGTGCCTGGCTTCCTGGATCTCAAATTCAGAGAGTTCCATCACCAAGGAAGTGAGGTAGGTCACTTATTTCAAGAATTTAATGAGTTCACTGCCTTGGCAACCACTTTGTTATAACAGTTGCTTCCAAGGGTCCCATGAGATGGAGGATACCCTACTTCCTCTGACACTTTCACTAGTAAGAATGGTATATCAACCATATGGAACCAGAAACAGCTCTCCACATTGTCCTGGTTTGGTCCATATTCTCTCCATTAAGAATAGAGAGGCTGATTCAGACACAACCCTTAATCCTGACAAGGTTGTTTGCCATGGAAGATGACTTTTGCTCTCTCAGGTCCTACATAGCTGCCTAATACTTCTCCAGGGATCATTTCTGCTTGGACCATTGAGTTTCTAAGCAGGTGGAAGATCCCCTACATTCCTGTATTGTAAGACAAACTCTGTCCCTGCTCTTCTGTAAAGGTAGATTGAGGGAACAGTGTATGGTTAGGGTTAATAACAGGTTCGATTTTGGTGAGGAGTCATTCTGTTGGATGAATAATGGTATTGGGAACCTGCGATATTTACAAGAATATATAGGTAAAATATAAGTATGGAAACAGAAATCTAGGTATGATTTGAAGCCCAGAAAGACATTGGGACCTTCTTTGGGATACTTAGCTTTGAATTATGTTCTGCACAGATGTCTCAGATAAATCGATATACAATGTTATAGGACCTTGTACCTTGGATGATTGAATGTCGAAGAGAACATCCAGGATAAAAGGGATAGTTGGTAGTATTAGGAAGACAGTTTGTAAGTTTAAAAAGAAGAGTGAGTATAAGTTTTGGACCAAAAATTCTTTAGCAATAGGGTTTCGGGTAGAGAGTGAATATGAATGTCAGAACGTGTGAAGAATCAGTCACAATGATGAACTGGGGAAAATATGTAGGAAAGCAGATATCCATTGAGACATTAGGAAATCATGCAAAGTGTAAAGTGAGTGATTGGATTAGACATTTTCAATATGATTGAGTTTCAATATATAATCTTAGGAAAAAACAAATATGTAGTCCCCAAAAAGATTGACAAGTGGGAGCATTAGGCAGCCAGGACATGGATGTTTTTAGTAATCCATGTTCATTTTCCATTTAGACTTTGGTACAATCATAAGTGTGATGTTTGCATTTTCTGACCAGAATATTACTGTGATAAAATGTATATGTGGATCAGGTAACATGAGTATTTCTTCCACCATTTCTTGGAGCCATATTTTGAAGATGTATAAATTAGTATTGTGGGTAAAAATAGATGTACCCTGTGTCTATGAATATAGAGATAATGCATGAATAGAGCGTAGTGTGAATAAATAATATTACTTGTTCCAACTTTAAATAATGGATTAAATTGATATCTAAAAATATTCAGGAAATCTTATATTGATATACATACATTCATTTCAACCAGTAATACATCTAATGGTAATATTAGGGTTGTGGTTTATCCTGAAGTGTGTGTGAGTTTTGCTTCAAACTGATTATGGAAATCAAATATAATATTTTTGGAAAGAAGTCTCATGAAAAGACCAGTCAAGAAACATGGAGGAATACTTGTGTTCTGAAGCAGGAAGTGATTGACATTGAAACAAATGTCTAAAAATTTGTGAACTTGTGGATAAAATATATATCCTACGACGTGCATAAACTGCAGAAATAGTAATGTACCATTGTTGAATAAAAATGAACGTCAAATTATATGTCATGTCCCATAGGAGTCTACTTGCGTTGATATTAAACTGGGTCAGTTACTTTAGAAATATTAGGATTTGTGTGCAGCTTTCACTGAAGTCAGTTTTCAGTACTAGGAAACAAATATATATTTCAAGTTGATGAATAATTCTGAGAATAATCTTGTGAAAAATCGATTATAAATCTAAATACATCAACATGAATAAATTTAGGGAGTATATATAAGACACATATATTTCATATTTTGAAAAATCTGGAGAGTATATATATATATATATACACAAAACATACACACAGACTATAAAAAGTAGCAATACATACGCTAATCGAAATTCATCATTAAATATATATAATTCACATATGCAAAAATAATTATTTTACTGAACATGGATTTTTGTATAATGTTTTTCTATTAGGAAGCTCACCCATAGGTTGAATTTTCAGTTTCAACAGCGTTTAGGAGGAGGGATCTCTTCTCACAATTTGTATCTTCCAAGTCAGACAACACAAAAAAATTAACCTGTGATACCAGGTAGGATTCTATATGTGCATATAAATATACATGTGCTGAATAGTCTATAGAGAAAGGGAGACAGGAATTCACATATTAGTTAATTTTAAAAACACATGGAGAATTATTTTAACCAAAAATTGACTAGATTTATAACACCTACCCTTTATCATGTAAAAGGCAAGTCCAAATATACACCATGCCTGCACTGAACTGCATGTATTTCTATTTTGTTTTGGTTATTTTTCCTCCATCATATTAGGATTAGTAGTCAGAGTCTAGTAGGGTATGGGTTAGTGTCATGGTTTCAGTATTTTGATTGGAAAATAAGAAAATGAATCCAATGTGTATGCAAATATGTGCCACACAAAAATATTCCCACTCTCATCCAGAACAATGAATTGCCATTACCTTCACCCCAAATAAGACACAATTAGAGGAGAAGAGTTAGAAAATCTGTGAATACATATATGGAATGGAACATAATCAGGAGTTCACAACCTTGGAGGTGGTAGAGGAGTTTCCAAAAGTTAGGGTCAGGGTAAACACTCCACAAACATGGAGCTCTGCTGGCCTAAAAACTTCTTGAGAAACTGTCTCTGAGTTCGGGCACTTGAAATATATGTTGTTTTCAGGAGCTTTAGCTTCATTTGTAGTGAGACCATCAAAGATGGGTCTGCATCTATGTGACCTGGAGAACATGGTTTCTTTTTTTTTAATGAACATAAGGGAGCAGTGCTGAATTCTCTTTTTGTAGGTAAACTGTGGCCACTCGGGTCTAAGTGTCTCCCCATGTGGACTGTGAAGCCATTTGGTCATCCTCCACTTTTTGTGGTGTTTCTTGCTGCTGCACTGGGAGTATGGTATTTACTTAACGAAATACAATGAGTTCAACTGGGACAAAATGCTAGAGTGAGTTCTGTCATGTGTGGTGGGTCAGGTTCTCCAGGAGAATGCACCAACAAGTCTTCTATCCAACATAGCTTGTCCCCTTGACCATAGCAACCTGTTTCTTAAAATTGACGTTAAACCTCTCCATATAACGAGATGCCTTTACATATAAGGGTCTGCTGGCTACACTATTTCAGTCACAAGCCATTTGGAAGCCAATGGAATATCCACATGGCCCCACCACAGATATTTTATCACACATCTGCACACCACTGCTCTAGGCCCACTACTCAGCAGGCTCCAACTTACTGGCATCTCTGTTCTACACCATTTTCATAAAACCAAGTCAATTAAGCCACTGTCTGGTACACTCATGATCAGAAACAGGACATCCAAAGATTCTCCAGTGCCACCTGGTCATAGGAATTTCAAATATATCATGGTATTTATCTGAGATTAGGAAGATAGATGGTAGGATTAAAAAGAAGGGTGAGTAAAGGATTTGGACATTAAGTTCTGCTTCTCCAATTTGACGCGTATTGTCATGCATGGGCGACTCTCATGCCTGGCCTCCGAAAATCCCAACACAATTCATAGCAATACATCTCTAAGGTCATTTCCAAAACTCCGTTTCTAAGGGGAATCACACCAGAGTTCAAGCCCAGGTGGACCCATTCATCTCTTCCAACCGCCACACAAGTGACCACAATTAAAAACAAAACACTCCCATATGGCCCTCATTTTCTTCCATGTAGACACTCATCATAATCCCTTGCTAGAGGTTTCCATGAGGGACACAGTCCAAGACAGTGTCCAAAATAAGCTCCCTTCCCCCTCATTTGCCTAAAGTCAGGGTGGTCTGGGCACCCTTCCTGTGAACCAGGAGTGATCAAATAGGCCTGCCATTAATGCTGCTCTGCTTCTCGAATTTGAGGCCTACTGACTGTGGGGTTTAGATACTTTATGTGAATTGGAGTCATGAGAAAACCCAAGAATCTCTGGGCTTCCCTCTGCAGGGCTTTGAAGAACCCATTTGAGTGAGTCTAGGAGTTGGACCAAAAGTTCTTTAGCAATAAGGTTTTGGTGAGAGAGTAAATGTAAATGTCAGCACATTTGAAGGGTCATTCCCAATGATGAACTGGAGAAAAGGTATTTGAAAGCAGATATCAATGGAGACATTAGGAAATCAGGCAAAGTACAAAGTGAGTGGTAGGATAAGACATTATTAACAGGGTTGAGTTTGAATATATAATCTTAGGAAGAAACAGATATGTAGTCACCAATAGGAATAATATTTGAGAGCATTAGGGAACCAGGACATGGATGTTGTTAGTAATACATGCTCACATTCAATTTAGGCTTTGGTACAGTCATAAGTGTGACCCTTGCATTTTGTGTCAGGAATATTACTGTGATGAAATGTATATGAATATCAGGTGACTAGAGTATTTTTTCCACCATTTCTGAAAGCAATATTTTAAAGACTTATAAATTAGTATTGGGGATACAAATACATAGACCCTGGGTCTATGAATATAGAGATGATGCCTTAATAGACCATACTGTGAATAAATAATATAACAGGTTCCACTTTTAATATTGGATTGAATTGATATCTGAAAATACATAAGAAATTTTATGTTGATATACAATCATTCATTCCAAACAGTTATACATCTAATGGTAATAATAGAGTTATGGTTTATCATGATGGTTGTGTGAGTTTGCCCCAAAAGTGATTATGGAAATCGAAAACAATGTGTTCAGAAAGAAGTCTCATGAAAAAACCAGTCAAGAAAGCTGGAGGAATACATGTGTTCTGAAGCAGGAAGTGATTGAAAGTGAAACAAATGCCTATAAATTTGCTAAATTGTGGAAGAAATATATATCGTATGATGTGCATAAAATGAAGAAAACTAATATACCAGTGTTGAATAAAAATGAACGTCAAAATACACATCATGGAACATAGGAATCTACTTGCACCGATGTTAGACTGGGTAAGTTACTGTAGAAATATTAGCATTTGTATATACCATTCACTGAATTTAGTTTTCAGTACTAGGAAACAGATATGTAGTTCAGGTGGATGAATATTTCTGAGAATAATCTTGTGAAAAGTTGATTAGAAATCCAAATATATGAACATTAATGAATTTAGGAGTGTATAATAAGACACATATATTTTACATTTTGAAAAATCTGGAGAATATATATATATATATATATATATATATATATACACACACAAAACCCACACAGAGCAATTAAAAAGTAGCAATATATATGCCAATCAAAATTCATCGTGAAATTTATATGATCCACATATCCAAAAATATTTATTTTACTGAACATGGATTTATATATAATGTTGTTCACCTAGGAAGCTCCCCCATAGGTTGAATTTTCTGTTCCACAATTTGTATCTGTCAAGTTGGCCACCTCACAAGTATGTACGTGTGATACCAGGTAGGATTCAATATGTGCATATACAAATACATGTGCTTAATAGGCTACAGAGAAAGGGAGACAGGAATTCACATATTTGTTAACTTTAAAAACACACGGAGAACTACTTCAATTAAAAATTGACTAGATTTATAACTCCAAACCTATATATTGCAAAAGGCAAGCCCAACTATACACCACCCCTCCTCTGAACTGCTTGTATTTCTATTCTGTTTGAGTTATTTTTCTCCATCACATTAGGATTAGTAGTCAGAGTCTAGCAAGCTATGGGTTAGTGTCAGGGAATCAGTATTTCGAATGGAAAATTGGAAAATGAACACAATGTGTATGCAAATATGTGCTACACAAAAATCTTCTTATTCTCTTCCAGAAAAATTTATTGTAATTAACTCCGCCCCAAGTAATACAGAATTAGAGAAGAAGAGTTAGAAAATCTGTGAATACATATCTGGAATGGAATATGCTCAGGAGTTCACAACCTTGGAGGTGTTAGAGGAGTTTCCCAAAGTAAGGGACACAGTAAACATTTCTCAAATGTGGAGCTCTGGTGCCCTAAAGACTTCTTGGGAAACTGCCTATGTGGTTGGGCACTTGAAATATATATTGTTTTCAGGAGCTTTTGATTTCTTTCTAGTGAGACCATCAAAGCTGGGTCTGCATCTATGTGACCTGGAGGACATGGATTCTTATTTTCCAATGTACATGAGGTAGCAGTGCGGAATTCTCTCTTTGTAGGTAAACTGTGGCCATTGTGGGCTAAGTGTCTCCCTGGGGGACTGTGAAGCCATTTGGTCATCCTCCAATTTTCATGGTGTTTCTTGCTGCTGCACTGGGACTTTGGTATTTGCTTCACGATATACAAGGAGTTCAAATGGGACACAGTGGTGGAGGGAGTTCTGTCTTGTGCGGTGGGTCAGGGTTCTCAGGAGAATGCACCAAGCAGGCTTCTATCCCTCATAGCTTGCCCCCTTGTCCATAGAAACCTGGTTCTGAACATTGCCCTGAAACCTCTCCATATAACAATATGCCATTTCATTGAACATTCTGCTGGCTGCACCATGTCAGTCACAAGCAATTTGGAAGTTAATGGCAGATTGACATGGCCTCACAAAGATGTTTTATCATACACCTTCCCACCTCTGCTCTAGGCCCACCACTCAGTAGGCTCCAACTTACTGGTATCTCTGTTCTACACCATTTTTATGAATCCCAGTCAATCAAGGCACTTCCTGATAGATTCATGAATGATGTAGGACATCCAAATGTTCCCAGTGCGACCAGGTCATGGGAAATTCAAAAATTTCATGGTATTTATCTAGGCATTTTTCAAGGATGAAGTTGGAGGCACTGTGGGTTTTAATTCATTCGGGAACCATTAAATGGTGAGGATGCTCATTTCAATGAACGCTATTGAGAACTCTCACAGGCAAGACTTTCCAAAGAGTGGCCAAAAGGTCACATGAAGCCAGGCTCATTGAGGTCTACAATGTGAGGTCCATGTTTGTTTTGATTCTCAACTATGGCTGACATGCCTTTAAGAATAAAATCATGTGATATCCTGGCTGAGATTCCCAGTGCTCTGTGGAAAGGTACCCTGGGCCTATATCTCAGTTTCCATGGGCGACTCTCATGCGTGTCCTCCTAAAATCCCAACACAAGTCATGGCAATACTTCTCTGAGGTCAGTTTCAGAACTCACTCTCTAAGGGGAATCACGCCACTGTTCAAGCCCAGGTGGACCCAGTCACCTCTTCCAACCGCCACACAAATGAAAACAATTGAAACCAAAAAAAATCCCACATGGCCCTCATTTTATTTCATATAGACACTGAACATAAACTCTTGCTAGAGGTTTCCATGAGGAGCACAGTACAAGACAGTATCCAAAATAAGCTCCCTTGCCCCTCGTTTGCCTAAAGTTTGAGTGGCCTGGACACCCTTCCTGTGAAACAGGAGTGATCCAATAGGCCTGCATTTAATACTGCTCCACTTCTCCAATTTGAGGCCTACTGACTGTGGGATTTAGATTATTTATGTGTATTGGAGTCATGATAAAACCCAAGCACCAATGGGCTAGCCTCTGCAGGGCTTTAAAGAACTCATTAGACCCAAAGGATCCTTATTCTCACTTGATGGAGGTCAGGAAACTTACAGAGAAGGACAAGAGAATTCACCCACAATGACTGCTCTTTTGGCCATTTTGATGTTGGGTGCATACATGGGATCTTTCTTTACATCCATCAGGTGCTGACAATCTAAGCCACAGCCTCACACTGGGCCAAGAGCCTGATTCAGACACATCCCTTTCCAAAGCAATTAAGCAAAGAGACACAGGTGATGCCCATTCATTTCCATTTGAAAACGGTTTTCTTCAGGCTTCACAAACGGGTTGGCCTGAGGCAAAGTCCTTCCTGACTCAGGGGAAAAGAACAATTGTTAAGCAAAAGGCCCAACCACGGTTTCTCCACTGAGATGTTAGTAGTCACACTGATATCTGAGTTTTCTGAGATGCTCGCCATTCCCTTCAGCTATCCAGTATATGGCCATGTGACAGAGCTTGGTGGTGGTACATATCTTGGACACAAAACCATGAGCCTATTCTGGAGAGTGGCCAGAATTCAGGAAGAAAACTGGAACTTAGGAAGATAGCCGGTGTTACCCATTGATTATGCAAGCCCTGGTCCATTCATTAATTGGGCAGGATGAATGCTCGGAAGCTTTCTAATAGACAGGACACATCCATTGATGCATTCTTTTTTTCTAATGTCTACAACCACGGACACAGTGAGATACACAGACATAGAAACACACGCCCTGTGAAACGACTTAGTAGAAACATTTCACTCCAAACCTCAAAACCGTCTTTCCTACTTATTCTCAGAACATGAGACAAAACCACAAACCCACACCAACACCCAAAAAGGCACCTGCTTCCCTCAAGTAGGTCTGTGACTATCCAGAGTGTCCTCTGACTTCTGGACCATACTATGTTCTTTCCAAAATGGCCTGTCCTTTATCAGATCTGGTCTCCTTGGTCAACTCTGTGAAGTTGTCAGGAGCTAGTGGTGAGCCACTACCTGCTTTCTCAGGAATGGCCCCTCTTCAGAGCTTTTCTGGTATTTGGCCATTCTCACATCAGTAGGTACCAAGAAAGATTGACTCTGTCCTTGGTAAATCCAAACAAGTGAGCCCACAGGGACTGTGACTGAGACTGGCTTGGATGCCTGGCTTCCTGGATCCCATGTTCAGAGAGTTCCATCACCACGGAAGTGAGGTGAGGTCACTTCCTTCAGGAACTGAATGAGTTCACTGGCTTGGCAACCACTTTGTCCTAACAGTTGCTTCCAAGGGTCACATGAGATGGTGGCTGCCCCAACTTCCTGTGACACTTTCACAAGTTAGATTGGTATATCAACCATAGGAACCTGGGAACAGCTCTCCACAGAGGCCTGGTTTGGTCCATCTTCTCTACATTAGGACGAGAGAGGCTGATTTGGACACAACCCTTCATCCTGGCCAGGTTGTTTGTCATGTAAGATGACTTTTACTCTCCCAGGTCCTTCATAGCTGCCTACGTCTTCTCCAGAGGACATTTCTGCATGGACCTTTGAGGTTCTCAGCAGGTGGAAGATCCACTACATTCCTGTATTGTAAGACTAACTCTGTCCCTCCTCTCTGTAATGTTAGATTGAGGGGAAAGTGTACGGTTAGTGTTAATAACATTTTCGATTTGGGTTAGGAATCATTCTGCTGGATGAATAATGGTATTGGGAACCTGTGATATGTATGAGAATATATAGGTGAAATACATGTATGAAAACAGAAATCTAGGTAAGTTTTGAAGCCCAGAAGAGAATTGGGCCCTTGATTGGGATACTTAGCTTTGAATTAGGTTCTGCACAGATGTGTCAGATTAATCAATATTCAATGGCCTAGTACCTTGTACCTTGGATGATTGAATGTAGAAGAGAACATCCAGTCAAAAAGGGATAGTCGGTAGTTAAAGGTTAATAAAATAGGTACTTGTCACTTCCTGTTTCTCTGTATGCTTAACAAAACACTTTTGAAATCTTGAGAACTCTTTGCTAATCTTGTTCCCAGAATGTGCTCTCCCCAACTGCCAAACTGCAGAATGTACTCCCTCACCCGTGTGCACGCACACTGCCCACTCACCCGGACCCATCAATAAACTTTCCTCCCTGCCCTCTCCAAGAAAATTATATAAACTCTGCTTAAGGTGTTCTCAGGGCTCTCATCTCTTTTCAATTGAGCTCTGAGCCCCAGCATGCTGGACCCCCAATAAACCCTTTGCTGTTGCATGTGACAATCTCTTTGTGGTCTCTTCCTCCAAGGCTTGCCCGACCTTTTCATATGGAGGTTCCACTGAAATCCAGCAGCGGCGAATGTGAGACCCCATGTGTCGTGGCTTTCACTATTTGTGTATCTTTCATTATGGGACAGAGCACTTCAATGCCTCTGTCCCTGACCATTGATCACTGGCCCAAAGTCCACATAAGGGCTCAGAATCTTTTTTATTTAGTAAAACACTGGACCTGGAACACGCTCTGTGCCTCAGAATGACCCACCTTTCGAGTCGGATGGCCTCTAGAAGGATCTTTCTACTTCCCACTAATTTAAAAAGTTAGAGATATTGTCTTTTAGCCAGGGCCACATAGCCATCTGGATCATTCCGCCATATATCTTAACTTTGCAGGACCTCTGCAAATCTCCTCCTCCATGGGTGAAGCCTTTCCTTACCGCTGAACCTGCTCCTACTCCTTCCCCCATGATCTCTCAAACCCTCTGCTCTTCTTCCTTCTCCACCCTCTGTTCTCCCTGAGACACAAGATTTGACTCTACTGGATTCTCCTCCCCCTCCTTATCCCCTGCCCTCTTCCCCCAATCCCCAACACCCTCTAAGTGATTCCCCTGCTGCTGACTCAGCCTCTCTGCAATTGGAGGAGCACAGCACCCTCCAGATAGCTCCCCAGTGGCACACACAGCCCTTCCTTCCCTTGAGGAAGCTGGCCCGGCTATAGGAACTCGCCAGCAGTGAATAGTTGAAAACACTGGAACTCCCATGATGCTCCCCCTCCATCCCTATGGGCCAAAGATTGACGACGGCCATGGGGGAAAAAATGCAAGCCTACCAGTTTTGGCCATTCTCCTCTTCAGACGTACATAATTGGAAATATAACAATCCCCCTTTTTCTGAGCACCCCACCTGGCACACAGGTCTGGTTGAGTCATTGATGTTTTCACACTAGCCTACTTGAGATGACTGCCAACAACTCATAGGGACTGTCTTCATGACAGGGGATCAAAATAGAATACTCCTGGAAGCTGGAAAAAAATATCCTCTGACCAGATGCGTGACTGACACAACTTCCCAAGATAATCAAAGCCAGCTTTCCTTTGAACCAACCCAACTGTGGCCCCCAAATCTTTGAACGTAGGGAGCATCTGTTCACTTATCACCGGGCTCTAATAGTGGGTTTCCGTACGGCCGCTAGGCGACCAACTAATTAGGCCAAGGTAAGAGAGATTATTCAAGGGCCTGAAGAACCTCTCTCTATGTTTCTAGAGAGAATTATGGAGGCATATAGAAGATATACTCCTTTCAATCCTCAGGCAGAGGATCAAAAGTCATCTGTCACAATGGCCTTTATTGGGCAAGCTGCCCCGGATATTAAAAGAAAGTTAAAATGCTTAGATGGATTACAAGATATGACTTTGAGAGATTTAGTCAGAGAAGCCGAGAAGGTATACTTTAAGAGAGAAACTGAGGAAGAGAAGGGAACAAAGGGAGGATAAAAGAAACAAAAGACAGACTAAGGCGCTGACTAAGGTCCTGGTCACAACAACAAATAGGCCAGAAATTAAGAAACAGGGAGACAGGAAGGGATACCTGGGCCCACGCCAGAGGCCACTCCTTGCCTCAGATCACTGTGCCTACTGTAAAAAAAAGGACACTGGGCCAAAGAGTTCCCTAGAAAGAGACAGCCACTCCTGCCAGCCATTCTGACTCTTGAGGATGACTCCAAAAGTCGGGGCTAACATCCCCTCCAGGAGCTCAGGGTAACTTTTGAAGTGTAGGGGACCCCAGTAAACTTTGAAGTGGATACAAGGGCAATATACTCAGCTCTTAAGGCCCCATTGGGCCATCTATCAAATAAAAGGTCTCTAGTTCAAGGGGCAAATGGCAGTAAGTATCGGGCTTGGACAACTAAGAGGACCATAGACCTGGGAAAAGGAAAATCCATCAATCCTTCCTAGTAATCACAGAATGCCTGGCCCCATTGATGGGCAGAGATCTGCTCACCAAGCTCTGGGCCAAAATAACTTTTAACCCTGAAGGCAACCAAGTGGGATTTCTAAATCCTTCAGTAAAAACTCCTATAGTCATGGCTCTAACTATGTCAGTAGAAAATGTACATCAACTCACTCAACTTTGTTCAAAGAAACTGCAGGCATTCCTGAAGGATCAAGAACAGAGTTTTCCACTGACCAAATCACAGCAAAAGGACTGAATGGGTAACAAAAGCCTGTCGGGTCCATCAATTGGTTTATGCTTACCCTTCCAAGCTTCCTGGAGGAAAGCACCTAGGAGGAAAAAGACCAGGACAATTCTGGGAAGTGAACTTTACTGAAATTAAGCATGTAAGGTATGGACTTAAATATCTCCTAGTCTTTGTAGATACATTTTCAGGATGGATTAAAGCCTTCCCCACCAAAAAAAAAAGAAAGAAAGAAAGAAAGAAAGAAAGAAAGAAAGAAAGAAAGAAAGAAAGAAAGAAAGAAAAAGAAAGAAAGAAAGAAACAGCACAAATGGTGGTCAAGAAGATCCTGGAAGATTTTTTTCCAAGATACGACCTGCCTAAGGTAACAGAGTCTGATAATGGACCTGCATTCATGACCCAGGTACGTTAGGGGTTAGCCAGTACCCTGGGGATTACATTGTGCTTATAGACCACAGAGTGCAGGACAGGTAGAATGAATGAATAGAACCATTAAAGAGACCTTAATGAAATTAAGCTTAGAGACCGACATAAAAGATTGGACAATGCTTCTGCCTTATGCAATGTTTCATGCAAGAAATTCTCTCTCTGTTTCTTTGTGTAACCTCACCCACTATGAAATTCCCTATGGGGCCCCTATTCCAGTAAGGGACCTAACCCCAACTCTAAGACCTAACGATCCCTTCCACACCACCATGCTTGACAGACTTACAGCTGTTGAAAGAACTCAGCGATACCTGTGAAAACAGCTGGCCACTGCCTACCAACCTGGAGATGAGGGGACTCCACATCAATATCAAGTAGGAGACTTTGTCTATGTAAGACAACATCAGGTGTCATCCCTGGAACCCCACTGGAAAGGACCATACCAGGTTCTACTTATAACACCTACAGTGGTAAAGGTAGACAGAATCACTTCCTGGATACTGGCCTCTCATCTCAAGCCTGCACCCTGTCCAGACTCTGCCTGGAAACTGGAAGAGACTGGTAACCCTTTCAAATTGTGTATTCGCCAGGTGGATGAAGCTATAGAGTCTCTCCTTGACCACCAGTAGTTCTAACCCTCATCATCCCTTTCAGCAGCGATGGCTGATCACAAATCCTACTGGAGAAGAAGTATAATCTATCTCACATATAGCCCACTTTGGGACCTGGTGGCCATTTCTCCACCCAGACATTTGTTAGCTGGCTATAGGTCTTTCCTATTAGGATATCCCTGATGAAGAGGATACCACTAAAATTCCATTAAATACCTTTTGTACCATAAATAATGGAAACAAACATTATGGATGTCGGGACAGGTAAGCCAGGTGCAGGTTGGCTAGCCTAGATTACTATGTTTGCCCGGCAGACAATCAAAGCCACAAACAGCAACAGCTGTGTGGAGGAAAAGCCAATTTCTTCTGTAAGTCATGGGGATGTGAGCATACAGGGGCTTCCTGATGGAACCCGAACTCCTCATCAAATTCTGTACACAGCATTGGCCATATGACCAATTAGATAACCAAAACCCATGGCCCCCAGAGGGGTCTCTAGATCCTCAAATACTGTGTGACCTTTTTAACTTCTGCAAGTGCTCAAAAGGGTAAAAGGAGATTCCCCTATGTGGAGGCCTTTTCCCTCCTTCGCTCACATCCTGAACTATGCTTCTCCAATAGATCCTCACCCTCAGCCTTCATCTCCAGACTATCTGCTGTCACTCCAAACTCAGCAACCTGATTTCTTCCCTTCAATTACTAGATCAAAAACCCAAACCAACACCGGTTCTCAGACCATTGCCCCCTGGCTGAGAAGCAGGTACTGAGGTACCCCTCCACCAACTCACTCCTCTCTTCTCTTGTCACTGCCCGCACTGGGTCCCACCAGGTCCTCTTTCCAGCTAACCCATAGCTCAAACCAGCTGAGGAGAGCCCTCAGACCCTTATCCAAATGTAATGAAAATGGCCTTTAAAGTTGCTCTTTCATCACTGAAAACAGGTTACTAAAAATTTAAAGTCCCTCACAGGCTTTGTGGATACTCACTCCCTTCTTCCCCTCTGCTCTACCTGTTCTACTGCTCAAGTTTTGTTGCTAGGAATATCCCAAACCCCTTTCCCATTATTCTTTTACATCTTTCCTTTCTCATTCTCAGATCCATGAAGCTGCTCTAAGCCCCGACTTCTCTGTCTCCCCCCTCTGTACCAGGCCCACAGAAAAGTTTTCACTGATCTTCTCCAGGAGTCTTCACCATGGCTGACTTTAGGACTTTCAGCAAAAAAGTCCCTATAAACGATTTCAGTGTAGATAACCTTCCTCATTTAATGTTGCCCTGTTCCACTTGGCCACTGGCTAAAAATAATCAGTACTCCTAAGCTAGACACCCCCTTACTAGTTTTTCACAAAATATGTGAACAATTCCTCTGGCCTTGAACTGGGGCTTCACAGAGATGGCAACATTTCTAAGATAAAGAAGTTACCATCGGGGCTCCATGGTAACAGCTGGCAGGGGGAAAAAAAGAAAGGGAACTAAAAGCTCTCCCCCACCCAGTTGTCCTTGAAAAGTTAACTTGCCCAGAACAGAGAAAAAAAAAAAAAACAGAAACAAAAACAGCTTTTTGTGAACTTCTGCAGAGTGTGATCTTCTGAGCCACTTCTCTTACATGTTGGGTACAAAATTCTGAAACTACCTAAACTTGGAATTCAGAAGATTAATTGATTACAACCGAAGCAATGCCCTCTGAATCTGGGTGCAACCAAATAGGACTGTTTCACTGTCTTTGGTGCTATCTTAGGTGCCTTGCCTTGTCCGTCCCTACAACAGTATAATTCTATATACTAAAACATTGTTGATGTTTTCATGAAATGAAAAACGGATGTGATTAATTGTGTAATGGTGCATATGTTACCCAGAATGCTCTATCATGACGCAGGTTCATTTGAAGATCGAATAGGTGGGACATACAACCCGGTTTCACTGGGAACATATGTCCCTCACTTTAGCCATCCTATAAAGAATAGGAGTTGCCACAAGGGTGGGCACAGGAACCACTGCCCTGGTCCATGGGACACAACAAATGACCCAGTTAGAAGCAGAAATAGACCAAAACTTAAATATATTAGAAACCTCCATAACAGCTTTGCAGGAATCTTTAACCTCTCTCTCTGAAGTTCTTTTACAGAACAGTTGAGGGTTGGACCTCCTCTTCATGAGTGAAAGGGACCTTTGTGCTGCATTGAGGGAGGAATGTTGTGTGAAGTTGTCAGAAGCCAGTGGTGAGCTACTACCTGCTTTATCAGGAAAGGCCCCTCTTCTTAGCTTTCCTGTCTTTTGGCCATCCTCACATCAGTAGGTACCAAGAAAGACAGACTCTGTCCTTGGTAAATCCAAAAAAAGTGAGACCACTGGGACTGGGACTGGGACTGGTTGTGCTTGCCTGGCTTTCTGAATCCCACGTTTAGAGAGTTCCATCACCCAGGACGTTATGTGAGGTAACCTCAATCAGGAAGTGAATGAAGTCACTGCCTTGGCAACCACTTTGTCCTAAGAGTTGCTTCCAAGGGTCCCATGAGATGGAGGGTGCCCCTACTTCCTGTGACATTTTCACACGTTGGAATGGTATATCAACCATAGGCACCCGAGAACAGCTCTCCACACAGGCCTGGTTTGGTCAATCTTCTCTACATTAAGATGAAAGAGGCTGATAAAGACACATCCCTTCATTCTGACCAGGTTGTTTACCATGGAAGTTGAGTTTTCCTCCCTCAGGTCCTTCATAGCTGCCTACAACTTCTCCAGAAATCATTTCTGCATGGTCCTTTGAGGATCTCAGCAGGTTGAAGATCCCCTACATTCCTGTAGTGTAAGACCAACTTTTTCCCTGCTATTCTGTAAAGTTACATTGAGGGAACAGTGTATGGTTAGGGTAATAACAGGTTTTATTTGGGATAGGAATCATTCTGCTGGATGAATAATGGTATTGGTAACCTGTGATATTTACAAGAATATATAGGTGAAATATAAGTATAAAAACAGAAATCTAGGTAAGATTTGAAGCCCAGAAGAGCATTGGGCCCTTGATTGGGATACTTAGCTTTTAAATATCTTCTAAACAGATGTCTCAGATAAATCGATATACAATGGCATAGGACCTTGAAAATTGGATGATTGAATGTAGAAGAAAACATCCACTCATATAGGCATAGTTGGTAGGATTAGGAAGACAGTCAGTAGATTTAGGAAGAAAAGTGAGTATAGGATTTGGACAAAAAGTTCTTTAGCAATAGGGTTTGCGGTAGAGAGTGAATGTAAATGTCACCACATGTGAAGAGTCAGACACAATGATGAACTGGGGAAAATATATGGGGAAGCAGATATCAATGGAGATATTAAGAAATCAGGCAAAGTATAAATTGAGTGATAGGATTAGACATTTTCAACAGGGTAGAGGTTGAGTATAAAATCTTAGAAAGAATCAAATATTTAATCACCAATAGGATTGACATTTGAGAGAATTAGGCAATCTGGACATGGATATTGTTAGTAATCCATGCACACTTTCCATTTAGGCTTTGGCACAGTCATAAGTGTGAACTTTGCATTTTGTTTCCAGAATATTACTGTGATAAAGTGCATATGTAGATCAGGTGACATGAGTATTTCTTCCACCATTTCTGTGGGCAATATTTTGAAGGTGTATAAATTAGTATAGGGTGTACAAATAGGTGTTCCCTGTGTCTAGGAATATAGATAAAATGAATGAATAGACCATACTGTGAATAAATAATATTACTGGTTCCAACTTTAAATATTGGATTGAATTGATATTTACAAATTTACAGGAAATCTTATATTGAGATACATACATTCATTACAACCATTTATACATCTAATGGTAATATTAGGTTTATGGTTTATCATGAAGAGTGTGTGAGTTTTGCTTTAAAAGTGATTATTGAAATCTAAAATAAAATGAAGTATCATGAAAAGACCAGTCAAAAAACATAGAGGAATACTTGTGTACTGAAGCAAGAAGTGATTAAAAGTGAAACAAAAGCCTATCAATTTGCAAAATTGTGAATGAAATATATATCCTATGATGTGCATAAACTGAAGAAATAGTCATGTAACAGTGTTGAATAAAAATGAAGGTCAAAATACACATCATGTCCCATAGGAATCTACTTGCATTGATGTTAAAGTGGGTCAGTTACTGTAGAAAAATTAGGACTTCTATGCACCATTCACTGAATTTTGATTTCAGTACTAGGATACAATATGTATTTAAGGTGGATGAATATTTCTGAAAATAACTTTGTGAACATTTGGTTATAAATCCACATTCATGAACATGAATGCATTTAGGGATTGTATAATAAGACACATATATTTTACATTCTGAAAAATCTGTGATACCAGGTAGGATTCTATATGTACATTCAAAAATACATGTGCTGAATAGGCTACAGATAAAGGGAGATAGGAATTCACATATTTGTTAACTATAAAACACATGGAGAACTATTTCAATTTAAAATTGACTAGATTTATAACACCTACCCTTTATCATGCAAAAGGTAAATCCAACTATACACCATGCCTCTCTAAACTGCTTGTATTTCTATTCTGTTTGGGTTCTTTTTCTCCATCACTTTAGGATTGCTGCAATCTGGCTGGGCACAATTCAGGAGCCACTTGTCAAAAGAAACTAAAATTACTTTTAGAACCACACATGACTAAAAATTAGCTCCTCGGGAAAAACCCTCAGAGCCCAACTGCCACTACTGGCTTCCCACAAGCTCTCAACCTCCACACTCCTTCTCTTGAGGTCGATTGGCTGGGTCGTGTGGGCAGAGCCCAAAAAGTCCCACAATGAGCAGCTCCGTTGTCTGAAAGGGTGGGGAAACAGCCCAATGGCATTACCACAGAGGAGCCAATCAGCTAGATATTGCTGGGGCTGCTGTGAGCCAATCATCAGCTTGCAGTCTGAAAGGGTGGGGAAACTGCTCAATGAGCATCTCCAATGAGCATCACCGCAGAGGAGCCAATTAGCTTGATGTTCCTGGGGCCGCTGTTAGCCAATCATCAGCTGGCAGTCTGAAAGTTTGTTTGGCCCCTTGGGCTGTGCCTCTCAACACCTCCCCCTCTCTGTTTAAACAACAAGCATGTGGCTTAGGGACCATGCCTGCCTTAGGTTGTCCAATAGTACATATGGTGCTTACCCATTATCAAATGAGCTGACCTCAAGGTATCAGCCTCCAGTCTTAGATTGGTACCATTGCAATTGGATCTTACCCGTCACTAGCTACAGGTCCAGTATACAGTCACACCTGTGGAGAGGTCTTTGTAACAGCGGGGGGTGAGGTTCTTTGTCTCACCTCTGTTGGCCCCCAAATTTTAGCTGAACGACAATGACAGCAGAAGGGAGGAAGATACACCAAGCCAATTGACGGCTCCTTTTGGAAAAATTGTACCACCGATGACATCATCAGCAAAAATACCCCAACACTACCACAAGTCAATTCACCAACATATTGTTCACAATGCATGCAGGTGAGTTCACAATGCATACAGGTGATACATAGTCGAGGCAAGTTCTGCAAGCAGTTCAGTGATGGCTATTGCAGAAGCTGTAGATTGGTTTTATCTTTGTCTTTACAGGCACTGGGATGAAGATAGGAATTTTGGCAATAATGGCCAAAGAAAAATTATGTAACATTCCAGAAGGTACTAAAAGAAAACAATTTTCTTAACAATTTACATTGTCTTGAAGAGAATTATTAAATATAATGAAAAGAAAAGGTGAAAGTAAACAAACAGATCTGTTAACCTCCTTTTTTGTACACATTTTAAAACAATCCTCAACAGGTGTTTACCCAATTTAAATTAAAACATTTACATCAAGTGTATAAAAATATATTTGGATCCATTTTTTCATGAGCGCTCATCATATATGATATATGGACATACGTACATTCAAACATATAACAAAAAACACAAGTGTGCACACGTAATATAATACATACAACACATAACATAAGAGTAAAGGCCTTATAACATTTTACAGGTGAAATCTCCATTGCAATGTCTAAAAACTCTATAGTCCAAAAATAGAACTGATCAGCAAAACATTAACCTAGATTTGTATGAGCTCAAAAAACAAAATAGAACTTCATGACATGGGAAAGGGTAATAATAAAATAGATATTGAAAAAAGCATCCTGGATTTGTCACAGATGTAAGAATAGCCAAACTGGAGTTCTGGATATCAGCTGTTATGGATTTGAGCCAAATCATATTCTTTTAATCTGTAGAAATCGCTTTAGTTAGTCTCTCTGGAATCCAAATCGGCTGCTGTTCTCCCTGTGGAAACACACAAACAGACCTCCAACTCCAGACAATTACTGGGTCAGGACATTTCCATTGTCCTGTTAGAATATCCTTCCAAAGTACCTTGGGCTTATGTACATTTTTTGGACACATATGCCTTTCCACAGGACTAAGCCCTGATGAATCCAAATTTCCAAAGTTTAGAGTAAAAAGGGTTATTTTAAGTTTATCCTTGGGGAATAGATACCCCTTCCCAATTCCTTTTTTTTTTTGTTTAATTAGTACGTTTTAATAGTTTGATGAGCTCATTTAACTATGCCTTGTCCCTGCGGATTGTATGGGATTCCTGTTATATGAGTAATGCAAAATGATGAGCAAAATTCTTTAAAAGAGGTAAAAGTATAACCAGGGGCAACATCTGTTTTTAACTGTTTTGGAATGCCCACAGTGGCAAAATTTTGTAAGCAATGAGCTATAACATCTTTAGTTTTTTTTCTCCAGCATGAAGGGAGTCCATCAAAAATTCAGAAGAAGTATCAACTGTAACATGCAAATATTTTAATTTTCCAAATTCTGGCAAGTTTGTGACGTCCATCTGCCAAATATGGTGAGGTATCAATCCTCTAGGATTGACTCCAAGATTAACTTGTGGTAAAATGGTCACACAATTTTGACATTGTTTTATTATTTGTCTAGCTTGTTCCTTAGTTATTTTAAAGCGCTTATGTATAGTATTAGCATTGACATGGAATTTTTTATGAAAATTTGTAGCTTCTTCTACTGTAGAGAAAATATGTATGTCATGCGTAGTTTTATCTGCTAAATCATTACCCAAACTAAGGGCTCCAGGCAATCCTGTATATGTCCTGATATGCCCTATAAAGGACGGATCTTTTCTGTCCCAGATTAGACTTTGTATAGTGGAAAGAAAAGAGAAAACAGGAGAGGAAGGGGAAATTTGTTTCTTCCTAAGATTATATATTCAAACTCAACCCTGTTGAAAATGCATAATCATATCACTCACTTTATACTTTGCCTGATTTCATAATGTCTCTAAAGATATGTGGTTTCCTGCATATTTTCACCAGTTCACCATTGTGACTGACCCTTCACATGAACTTATGTTCACTTTCACTCTCTAACCACAACCCTAATGCTCCAGAACTTTTGTTCCAAATCCTATACTCACTCTTCTTCCTAAACCAACTCTGTACCTAATTCTACCTACTATCCGTTTTTGACTGGATGTTCTCTTCAACATTCAATCATCCAAGCTACAAGGTCCGATGCCATTGTATATCTATTTATCTGAGACATCTGTACACAATGTAAATCAAAGTTAAGTATCCCAATCAAGGGCCCAATGCCCTTCTGAGCTTCAAAATTACCTAGATTTCGGTTTTAATTCATATATTTAACCTCTATATTTTTATAAATATCTCAGGTTCCCAATACCATTATTCATCCCGCAGGATTATTCCTAACTCAAATCAAACATTTTATTAGCCCTAAGAATACACTGTTCTATCAACCTAAATTTAAAGAAAAGCAGGGACAGAGTTGGTCTTACAATACAGGAATGTAGGGGATCTTCCACCTGCTGAGAACCTCCAAAGTCCATGCAGAAATGAATCCTGGAGAAGATATAGTCAGCTATGAAGGATCTGCGAGAGTAAAAGTCATCTTCCATGGCAATCACCCTGGTCAGGATGAAGGGATGTGTCTGAATCAGCCTCTCTCTTCTTAATGTAGAGGAGATTGACCAAACCAGGCCTGTGTGGATAGCTATTCCCGGGTTCCTAAGGTTGACATACCATTCTAACTTGTGAAAGTTTCAAAGGAAGTAGGGGAAGCCTCCATCTAATGGGACACTTGGAAGCAACTATTAGGACAAAATGGTTTACAAGGCAGTGAATTTATTCAGTTCCTGAAGGGAGTGACCTCACCTCACTTTCTTGGTGATGGATCTCTCTGAACTTGGGATACTGGAAACCAGGCACATACAGCCAGTCCCAGTCCCAGTCCCAATGGGCTCACTTGTTTGGATTTACCAAGGACAGAGTCAGTCTTTCTTTGTACCTACTGATGTTAGGATGGCAAAAGCAAGGAGAGCTCTGAAGAAGGGCCTTTCCTGAGAAAGCAGGTAGTGGCTAAACACTAGCTTCTGACAACTTAACAGAGTTGGTCAAGGAGAACAGACCTGAGACAGGACAGGACTTTTCAGGGGAAAATTGTATGGCCCACCAGTCAGAGGACACTCCGTAGAGTCACAGACCTACTTGGGGGAAGGAGGTGCCAATATGGGTGTGGTTTTGGGTTTATGATTTTGTCTCATGTTCTGAGAATAGGTAGGAAAGGTGGTTTGTTTTTTGGGGTTGAACTGTTTCTAGTAAGACGTTTGACAAGGCGAGTGTTTCTATGTCTGTGTATCCCACTATGTCCGTGGTTGTAGACATTAGAAAAGAGAATGCATCAATGGATTTGTCCTGTCTTGTAGAAAGCTTCCCAGCATTCATCCTGCCCAATTAATGAATGGATTGCAGCTTTCCTTAAGGATGGGCAACACCAACGATCTTAGTAATTTCCAATTTTCTTTCTGAATTCTGGCCAATCTCCAGAATAGGCTCATGGTTTTTTGTCCAAGATATGTACCACCTCCAAGCTCTGTGACATGGCCATGTACTGGATAGATGAAGGGAATGGCGAGCATCTCAGAAAACGCAGATATCAGTGTGACCAGTAAACTCTCAGTGGAAAAACCCTTCTTTGAGCCTTTTGCTTACATAATGTTCTGTTGCCTTGAATGTCAAGAAGTTCTTTGTTTCGGACCACCCCTTTGTGAAGCCTGAAGAAAACAGTTTTCAGATCTAAATGAATGGGCATAACCTGTGGCTCTTTGCTTAATTGCTTTGGAAATGGATGTGTCTGAATCCAACTCTATGCCCTTTGTGAGGCTGTGTCTTAGATTCTCTGCAACTGATAGATCTAAAGAAAGATCCCATGTGTGCATCCAAAACCAAAATGGCCAAAAGAGCAGTCATTGTGGGTGAAGTTTCTCTCCGTCCTCTGTTAGGTTCTTGACGTCCATCAAGTGAGAATTGGGATCCTTTGTGTCAAATGAGTTTTTCAAAGCACTGCAGATGTGGTTGGGTTTTCTTATGACTGAAATTCACATAAAGAATCTACACCTGACAGTCAGTAGGCCTCAAATTGCAGAAGATCAGTATTAATGGCAGGTGTATTTGATCAATCCTGGTTCACTGGAAGGGTTTCCAGGCCACCCTGACTTTAGGCAAATTAGCGGCAAGGGAGCATGTTTTGGACACTGTCTTGGGCTATGCCCCTCATGGAAACGTCCAGCCAGAGGTTATGATGAGTGTCTATATGGAAGAAGATGAGGGCCATTGGGGAGTGTTTTGGTTTTAATTGTGGCCATTTGTGTGGCATTTGGAAGAGATGACTGGGTCCACCTGGGCTTGAACGCTGGTGTGATTCCCCTTAGAGACTGAGTTCTGGAACTGAGCTCAGAGAAGTATTGCCATTAATTGTGTTGGAATTTTATGAGACCACGCATAAGAGTCGCCCTTTAAACTGAGATCTAGCATTGAAGTGCTCTGTCCCATAATGAAAGATCCACAAACAGTGAAAGCAACGACACATGAAACAGACAAGACAAGACAATAAAGACAGGCAATGGACGTCCAACACTGAGATCAGTACTGAGTAGCCGGCAATAACCAATGGGCTGGCAATACCGAATCCAAAACAAAATATCACTGAGTCGAGGAATCTATTATAACTAAATTTCCCAAGTCCTCTGGGGCGTCCTCCAGGAACGTGGCCTGTGGCTCTGTGACACGTCTGTCAGCCACTGTCGGAGAGAGCTCACACTCTTCATCAGTAGCCATTTTTCCAAGTCCTAACCTGAAACCTGAAACCAGGAATAGGAGACTTACTTACCCCAAGAGTAGCCCGTTGGGGTCTCTCATCCGCCGCTGCCAGATATCAGTGGAAACTTCATGTGTAAAGGTCGGGCGTGCATTGGAGGAAGAGACCACCAAGAAACTGACTCATGAAACAGCAAAGGGTTTATTGGAGTTCCAGCATGCTGGGGCTCAGAGCTCACTTGAATACAGCAGAGAGCCCTGAGAAGAGCTTGAGCAGAGCTTATATACTTTCCTTGCCGAGGGCAAGGAGGGAAGTTTATTGATGGGTCAGTGGGAGTGGGCAGTTTGCATGCAACCAGGTGAGAGAGTAAATTCTGCAGTTTGAAAACTGGGGACAGCACATTCTGGGAACAAGATTAGCAAACAGTTCTCAAGATTTCAACAGTGTTTTGTTAAGCATAGAGAAAAACAGGAAGTGACAAGTACCTATTTAATTAACCATTCAATAACAACTATACCTTTTTAAATGGATGTTCTCATCTACATTCAATCTTCCAAGGTACAGGGTCCTATGACATTGTATATCAATTTACCTGAGACATCTGTGCAGAACGTAATTCAACGCTAAGTATCCCAATTAAGGGCCCAATGCCATTCTGGGATTCAAATCTTACTTAGATTTCTGTTTTCCTACATATATTTCAACTATATATTCTTATACATATCGCAGCTTCTCAATAGAATTATTCATAAACAGAATGATTCCGAACCCAAATCAAACACGTTATTAACCCTAACCCTACAGTGTTCCCTCAATCTAACTTTAAAGAAGAGCACGGACAGAGTTGGTCTTATAATACAGGAATGTAGGGGATCTTTCACCTGCTGAGAACCTCAAAGGTCCATGGAGAAATAAGCCATGGAGAAGATGTAGGCAGCTATGAAGGACCTGAGAGAGCAAAAGTCATCTTCCATGGCAAACAACCTGGTCAGGATGAAGGGATGTCTCTGAATCTGCCACTCACACCCTGTGAACTGTGCCACTTCACAGGTGAATAACGAGTTAGAACGACAAAAAATTATCTTGTTAGGATCTTAAAGAAAAATGGGTGTGCACCGAAACCTAGAAGAATGATTTCCACCAATGAGGTCCGGTAATTGAGTCTCAAACACGAGCCAAATGTGCGACCGGAGATCCGGGCTGACAAATCTGTGTGGCCTGCCCCGTGGCTAGAGACAGCAGGGCACCACCTAGAAGTGACCAGCCGGCAGGGAGAAACGTTGCTGCAGATTCTGTGGAATCCTGCTGGCTGACCTCCAACTGAGCCCCGGGCTGAGTTTGGGATTTCAAACGGGGAAGGAAGTGCTACAGTTCTATCCCCCCACAATAAAAACTCCACCAAGGAAACCAACGGTCACCATCTTGGAGAGCAGAAGTAACCACCGCCACTCTCCAACAGATTGCAACAATAAAACAGGTTTGTGTTACTCAGCTCATCTCCCATACAGCAGGGAATTCACATAAAATCTCTCTTATGCTTTCCATTGGAGAGATTATCAGAGAGAGCCTGCATAAAGACGTCGGGAAAACTACAGGCACCTGACCTTCAACTTCCCCTCCCATCAGCGGCGAAAACGAAACCTGTCTAGCCAGAGCTGGGAGAGGGGCAAGAGGAAAAAATCAAAACAATAGAGTGCCGGGGTTCCCCATAGACACCATCCACACCCAAGAAACGGCAGGCCCAGAGGACAGTATGAGCTGCCGAGAGGCATCACTCAGGGGAAATCTGGTCTAGCACGAGAAACCAGGACTAGCAGAAGATAACAGGGGACTAGAGGCCAGGCCCGCGTGACTGGGCGGCTGGAGAACGCCCGCCCACTGGTCACAAACAGCCCGCTGCTGGTGCGACTGGGTGGCTGGTGCCCGCCTGCCTACCAGCGACCAATCGCCCGCTGGCTGCACGTGCAACTGGGTGGCTAGAGATCTCCCGCCCACCAGTGACAGCCCACCCGCTGACTGTGTGACTGGACAGCTGGAGACCGCCCGCCCGCCGGCGACCGGGAGTTGAAAACAAACAGAGACAGATCAGTCCCAGCCCACTCCCATTTGAACACCCTGGCAAGGAGCCTGGGGCCCGCCATAGCAGACAGGTGACATCACTGGAGCTCGGCCATCGCAATTCCTTCCAAGCAGAATTCACTTTAGCAGGCATAGTCTACCAACACAAAGGAGAGACAACAGATATATTAAACCAAAACAAATCTATAGAATAGAGCAGAAAAACAGCAATCAAATAGAGATGGAAAACAACGTGAACATCATGAAAAAACAAAGGAAAAAAATGTGTACAAACAATGCAGGACAACTTAATTCTACAGGAGGACCTAGAATCATCAGAAACAGGGATAGGGAAAAAAATTCAAGGCTTACCTAACTCAGATGGAAAGGGATATTAGAGAATACATGAATCAGCAAGTCCTAGCAATAAAAGTATATTTTGAAAATGAATTAAACAAATTCAAATGGCAAAGAACAAGCTTTACCAGGAGATAGAGATCTTAAAAAAAATCAAACAGTAATCCTAGAAATGCAGGAAACTATTAATTAAAACTCAAACGAGAATATTACAAATAGACTAGATCAAATAGAAGTCAGAACATCAGATAATGACGACAACGTTTATCAACTTGAAAAGAATATAGTCAACACAGAAAAGATGCTTAAGTCCCAAGAGCAGTCTATTCAAAAGATATGGGATGTCATAAAAAAAACAAATTTCACAGTCATCGGAATAGAAGAAGCCATAGAGATTCAAACCGAAAGAATGGACAACATATTAAATGAAATAATTCTAGAAAACTTCCCAGAGATGAAAGATGGAATGGATTGCCAAATCCTTGAAGCCTACAGGACCCCAAACATTCAAAACCATAATAGACCTACTCCAAGACATATAATTATGAAGATAGCCAACATACAGAACAAGGAGAGAATATTAAAAGCTACGAGAGAAAGGAGGCGGATTACATTCAGGGGTAAACCAATTAGATTAACGACTGATTTTTCATCACAAACTTTGAAAGTGAGAAGATCCTGGAACAATGTATTTCAAACACTGAAAAATAATGAATTCCAACAAAGAATACTGTATCCAGCAAAATTAAGCTTCAGATTTGACAATAAAATTAAAGTCTTTCACAATGAATAAAAACTAAAAGAATTCACACCCATAACACCAGCACTGCAAAGGATTTTGGGCAAAATACTACAAGAAGAAGAATTGAAAAATAGTGCCCCAAACTAACAGTGGGAGGTATCTCAGTAAAGGGGGAGGAAAATAACCAAAAAGTAAAAACTAGCCAAACTAAAATAAATAAATAAATTAACATGAATGGATGTCCAAATCATATTTCAATTGTAACCTTAAATGTTAATGGCCTAAACTCACCATTCAAGAGACATAGGGTAGTAACCTGGATCAAAAAAACAAATCCAACAATATGCTGCTTTCAGGAGACTCATATGATAGGTAAAGACATACACAGGCTGAAAGTAAAAGGTTGGGAAAAATCATACCACTCACAGGGCACACGGAAGCAAGCAGGAGTGGCCAAACTCATATCAAATACAATCAACTTCAAACCTACGTTAATCAAAAGGGATAAAGAAGGACACTATATAACGTTAAAAGGAACCATCCACCAACATAACATAACAATTACCAATTTGTATGCAGCAAACAAATGAGCTGCCACACTCATAAAACAAACTCTTCTCAAGTTCAAGAGTCAAACAGACTACAACATAATAATTATAGGTGACGTCAACAGACCGCTCTCACCATTAGACACATCCTCTAGACAAAAACTGAATAAAGAAACTATAGAACTCAACAGCACAATCAATAACCTAGACTTAACTGACATATATAGAATATATCAACCATCATCAAGTGGATACACCTTCTTATCAGCAGCAGATGGATCCTACTCAAAGATAGACCATATATTAGGTCATAGGGCAACTCTTAGTAAATATAAAGGCGTGGAGATAATACCATGCACCATATCAGATCATAATGAAATGAAACTGGAAATCAATGATAAAAGAAGGAAGGAAAAATCCTACATCACATGGAAAATGAACAATATTCTACTGAATGATCAATGGGTTACAGAAGACATTAAGGAGGAGACAAAAAAATTCTTAGAGACAAATGACCATACAGACACAACCTACTGTAATCTATGGGACACAATGAAAGCAGTTTTAAGAGGAAAATTCATTTCTTGGAGTTCTTTCCTCAAAAAAAAGAAAAAAACAACAACAAATAAATGAACTCACACTACACCTCAAAAACCTAGAAAAGGAAGAGCAAAACAACAGCAAATGTAGTAGACGACATTAAAATAAGAGCAGAAATCAACGAAATTGAAACAAAAAATCATTGAAAAAATTGATAAACTAAAAGTTGGTTCTTTGAAAAAATAAATAAGATTGACAGGCCCTTAGCCATGATAACGAAGAGAAGAAGAGAGAGAACTCAAATTATTAACATAGGGGGTGAAAAATGCAATACCACAACAGACACTACAGAAATATAGAAGATAATTAGAAAGTATTTTGAAACCCTATATTCCAATAAAATAGAAGATAGTGAAGATATCAATAAATTTCTTAAGTCATACGATCTGCCCAGATTGAGTCAGGAAGACACACACAATTTAAACAGACCAATGACAAAGGAAGAAATAGAAGAAGCCATCAAAAGATAACCAACGAAAAAAAGCCCTGGACCGGATGGGTAAACAGCGGAGTTCTAAAAAACCTTCAAAGAAGAATTAATACTGATTCTTTTCAAGCTCTTTCAAGAAATAGAAAAAGAAGGAGCTCTTTCAAATTCATTCTATGAGGCCAAAATCACCCTGATCTTGAAATCAGACTAAGACACTTCAAAGAAACAAAACTACAGACCAATATCTCTAATGAACTTGGATACAAAAATTCTCAATAAAATCCTGATGAATCGAATACAAAAGCATATCAAAAAAAATTGTGCACCATGATCAAGTAGGATCCACCCCTGGGATGCAAGGCTGGTTCAATATACGGAAATCAATAAATACTATTCACCACATCAATAGACTTAAAGACAAGAACCATATGATCATCTCGATAGATGCAGAAAAAAACATTTGACAAAGTACAGCATCCCTTTATGTTCAAAACACTAGAAAAACTAGGGATAACAGGAACTTACCTCAACATTGTAAAAGCTATATATGCTAAACCTCAGGCTAGCATCATCCTAAATGGAGAAAAACTGAAGGGATTGCCTCTAAAATCTGGAACAAGACAGGGATGCTCTCTATCACCACTTCTATTCAATTTAGTTCTTGAAATTCTAGCCAGAGCAATTAGACAATAGAAATTAAAGGCATAAAAATAGGAAAACAAGAACTTAAATTATCACTATTTGTGGATGACATGATAATATATATAACAGACTCAAAAGGGTCTACAAAGAAACTGCTAGAGATAATAAATGAATTAAGCAAAGTGGCAGGATATAAAATCAACACGCATAAATCAAAGGCATTTATGTATATCAGGAGCAAAACTTCTGAAATGGAAAGGAGGAAAACCACTCCATTCACAATATCCTCAAAGAAAATAAGATACTTGGAAATCAACCTAACAAAAGAGGTGAAAGATTTATATAATGAAAACTACAGAATCCTAAAGAGAGAGATAGAAGAAGATCTTAGAAGATGGAAAAATGTACCCTGTTCAGGGATAGGCAGAACTAACATCATCAAAATGGTGATATTACCCAAAGTTCTCTACAGGTTAAAATGGATGCCAATCAAAATCCCAACGGCATTTCTTGTAGAAATGATAAAGCAATCATGAAATTCATATGGAAAAACAAAAGACCCAGAATAGCAAAAGCAATTCTAAGCAGGAATTTGAATCTGGAGGTATAGCGATACCAGAGTTCAAACTGTACTACAAAGCAATAGTTATAAAAGCAGCGTGGTACTGGTACCAAAACAGGCAGGTGGATCAGTGGTAGAGAATAGAGGACACAGAAATCAATCCACAAAATTACAACATTCTTATATATGATAAAGAGGCTAAAAGCATATTGGGAGATGGATAGCATCTTCAACAAATGGTGCTGGGAAAATTGGAAATCCATATGCACCAAAATGAAACTGAATCCCTTTCTCTCGCCATGCACAAAAGTTAACTCAAAATGGATCAAGGAGCTAGTGATGAAATCAGAGACACTGCATGTGATAGAAGAAAAAGATGGCTATGATCTACATACTGTGGGGTCGGGCTCCAAATTCATTAATAGGACACCCATAGCCCAAGAGTTAATAACAACAATAAACAAATGGGACTTACTTAAACTAAAAAGTTTTTTCTCTGCAAGAGAAACAATAAGAGAGGTAAATAGAGAGTCTACATCCTGGGAACAATTTTTTACTCCTCACACTTCAGATAGAGCTCTAATATCCAGAATATACAAAGAACTCAAAAAATTAAACAATAAGTTAACAAATAACCCAATCAACAAATGGGCCAAGGACCTGAACAGACACTTCAGAGAGGAGGACATACAATCAATCAACAAGTACATAAAAAAATGCTCACCATCAGTATCAGTCAGAGAAATGCAAATCAAAACCACCCTAAGATACCATCTCACTCCAGTAAGATTAGCAGCCATTATGAAGTCAAACAACAATAAGTGTTGGCGAGGATGTGGAGAAAAGGGTACACTTGTACACTACTGGTGGTACTGAAAATTGATTAGGCCAATTTGTAAAGCAGTATGGAGATTTCTTGGAAAGCTGGGAATGAATGCACCATTTGACCCAGCTATCACCCTTCTCGGACTAGAGGGTCTTAACAGAGCGTACTATAGGGATACTGCCACATCAATGATCATAGCGCCACAATTCACAATAGCTAGACTGTGGAACCAACCTAGATGTCCTTCAATAGATGAATGGTTAAAAAACTGTGGCATCTATACACAATGGAGTATTACTCAGCACTAAAAAATGGCAAAATCATAGACTTTGCAAGGAAATGGATGGCATTAGAGCAGATTATGCTAAGCTAAGCTAACCAATCCTTAAAAAAATGCCAAATGTCTTCTTTGATATAAAGAGAGCACCTAAGAACAGAACAGGGAGGAAGAGCATGAGAAAAAGATTAACATTAAACAAAGACGAGTGGGGGGATAGAAAGGGGGAGAGAAGGGAAAGCATATGGAAATGGTAGGAGACCCTCAATGTTACACAAAATTACATATAAGAGGTTGTGAGGGGAAATGGGGGGAAAACAATGGAGAGAATTGAACAACAGCAGATGAGGTAGAGAGGAAAGATGGGAGGGGAGGGGAGGGGGGATAGTAGGGGATAGAAAAGGTAGCAGAATACAACATCACTATTATGCCATTATGTACAAATGTGAATGTGTAACCAATGTGCTTCTACAATTCGTATTTGGGGAAAAATGGGAGTTCATAACCCAATTGAGTCAAATGTATGAAAGATAATATATCATGAGTTTTGTAATGTTTTGAACAATCAATAAAAATAAATAAATAAATAAAGGTTTAAAATTGAGTGGCAAGAAATCAGCTAAAAACCTGTTGAGATGCATTCATTTTGCTAAGCAGAAACTTTGTTTTGTGTAGTTGTATCTATCACAAATTTATTTTACCAGAAAACTGGCTTTTGAAAATACACTTAATTGAGATTAAAGGATAATCCACCTACCTTCATGAAAAATTCATAGCATTTCCTATATTTTTCATATTTCAATTTTTGGTAAATATTTTGTCATGGACCAGGTCTAGTCTTAGGCTATTCTTTCAGAATACTGCCTCATCTGATAAGTTGGTACAATGTGTTGGATTGTTCTTTTCATCTTTTATTTAATAGTTTCTAGGTGATAATGTGTATTTTTCATTATCTTTATTTGGACATACATACCCAACGATATCTTTGCATTTTATGTTTTACTGGGAAGAGACTCATCAAAAGCTCTGTATTATATGTATCAACAATCAAACATTTAGAGCATGCAATTATTCTTACTTTTGCATGAAAATATCTTTGTACCATTTACTTATAAAAATTTAGAACTATTAATTATGTCCCTACTGTAATAAGTAACTAATTACCAGAAAAATTAAACAATTCACTTTATATCAATTATGAATATGAAAAGTACTAAAATAAGTATTTGGCAATTAATACATAATTGATAGAAATTGAAATCATAAGAAAGCCATTTAAAATGTCAGTGCATATGGTCCTTAAATAATAGGTTGTTCAAAAAAATTTCTCTAATTCATAAGATATAATATGCCATATTACAGCGTAACGTGATAAAAAACATTAAATTATCAATATTGATAATAAAGAATGATACCTTTTTTCTTAAATATGTTTATTTGATTTTCATTGTAAGATGTTAATTCTGGAAGACTTCAGAATTAAGAAAGTCTTGGTGTATATTATTTCTAACAGGCTAATCAAAGTACTTTTAAATATATATGTATATATATATATATACATAATATATGTAATGCATATGCATGAATATAGACACATATGTATAATAAATGTATTGTAATATATCTATCAGGTGATTATAATTATTAAATTTTTTTAAAAAAAAATAGTGACTATAAAAAACAGTCTCAAATTTAAATTTCATAGCATACAACTGTTTGTAATGCCATGAGAGAAAAATAGATATGGAGGAAAAACGAAAAAGGAAGAGAGAGAAGGGGAAAAATGAGGAAGAAAGTGAGTAAAGAAGAGGGAGAGGCGTGTTCGATGTTAAGACAAAAGTGGAGCGGCTGGGTTTGTGATTCAGTGTTAACATGTTTGCCTAGTATGTGTGAGGAACTGGGTGCTATTCTCAGCACCACATACAAATAAACAAAATGAAGATCCATCAACAACTTAAAAAATAAAAAATAAAAAACTAGAAATATTACTAAAATCCCAAGCATTTATGAATGTTAAATAATAAAATATATGTTACATAGCCTTATGTAATTTCTAGACTCCCCAAAAAAGTCATTAAATGTTGGATTATTAGTGCTATTACTAAAAATCCATTGCTCTTTCCTCTACATTCTGTGGCATTCTAGTGCTAAAATAAATTGTAGTATAACACCAAAAAAAAAAAAAATCCTAATATTTCTACAGTAACTGACCCAGTTTAACATCAATGCAAGTAGATTCCTATGGGACATGATATGTACTTTGAAGTTTATTTTTATTCAACACTGGTACATTTCTATTTTTTGAGTTTATGCACATTATAGGATATATATTTCATCCACACGTTCACAAATTTATAGGCATTTATTTCACTTTCAATCACTTCCTGCTTCAGAAAACATGTATTCCTCCGTTTCTGACTGGTCTTTCCTTGAAACTTCTTTCCAAACACATTATTTTCGATTTCCATTATCACATTTGAAGCAAAACTCACACACCCCTCATAATAAACCATAACCCTAATATTACCATTAGATGTACAACTGGTTGGAATGAATGATTGTATATCAATATAAGATTTCTTACTTAGTTTCAGATATCAATTCAATCCATTATTTAAAGTGGAACCAGTTATATTATTTATTCACAATGTGGTATTTTCATGCATTATCTCTATATTCATAGACACAGGGTACACCTCTTTGTACCCCCAACACTAATTTATACGTCTTCAAAATATTGCTCCCAGAAATGTTGGAAGAAATACCCATGTCACCTGATCTACATATGCATTTTATCACTGAAATATTCTGGACACAAAAAGCAAAGGTCACACTTATGATTGTATCAAAGCTAAATGAAAAGTGAACATGGATTACTAAAAACATCCATGTCCAGGTTGCCTAATGCTCTCAAATGAAAATCCTTTTGGTAACTACAAATTAGTTTCTTCCAAAGATTATATATTCAAACTCAACCCTGTTGAAAATGTCTAATCCTCTCACTCACTTTATACTTTGCCTGTTTTTGTAATGTCTCTATTGGTATCTGCTTTTCCACAGTTCATCATTGTGACCAAATCTTCACATGTTCTGAAAGTTACATTCACACTCTAATCGAAATCCTATTGCTAAAGAACTTTTGGTCCAAATCCTATATTCACTCTTCTTCTTAAAACCTACCTACTATCTTCCTAATCCTACCGACTATCACTTTTTGACTGGAGGTTCTCTTCTACATTCAATCATCCAGTTACAAGGTCTTATGCCATTGTATATCGATTTCTCTGAGACATTTTTGCAGAATGTAATTCAACAATAGGTATCCCAATCAAGGGCCCAATGATTTCTGGGCTTCAAATCTTACTTAGATTTCTGTTTATGTACATATATTTCACGTCTGTATTCTAATAAATATCACAGGTTCCAATAACATTATTCATCCAGCAGAATGGTTCCTAACCGAAAATGAAAATGTTATTAACCCTAACCATACACTGTTCCCTCAATCTAACTTTACAGAAGAGCAGTGACAGTGTTGGTCTTACAATACAGGAATGCATGGGATCTTCCACCTGCTGAGAACCTCAAAGGTACATGCAGAAATGATCCCTGGAGAAGATGTAGGCAGCGATGAAGGACCTGAGAGAGCAAAAGTCATCTCAATGTCAAACAACCTGGTAGAATTAAGGAATGTGTCTGAATCAGCCTCATTCTTCTTAATACAGAGAAGATAGACCAAACCATGCCTGTGTGGAGAGCTGTTCCCTGGTCCCTATGTTTGATATACGATTCGAACTTGTGAAAGTGTCACAGGATGTAGGGGCATCCTCCATCTCATGGGAACCTTGGAGGCAAATGTTAGGACAACGTGGTTTCCAAGGCAGTGACCTCATTCAGTTCCTCAAGGAAGTGACTTCACCTCACTTCCTTGGTGATGGAAGTCTCTGAACTTGGGATCCAGGAAGCCAGGCACCCAGAGCCATAACCCGTCCAAGTCCCAGTGGTCTAACTTGTTTGGATTTACGAAGGACAGAGTCAATATTTCTTGGTACCTACTGATTTGAGGATGGCCAAATGCCAGGAAACCTCTGAAGAGGGTCCTATCCTGATAAAGCAGGTAGTGGATCACCGCTGGCTCCTGACTACTTCACAGAGTTGGCAAAGTAGAGCAGATCTGAGACAGGACAGGCCATTTTGGGAGAACATAGTATGGCCCACCAGTCAGAGGACACTCCGGATATGACAGACCTACTTGGGGGAAGGAGGTGCCTTTGCGGGTGTGGGTGTGGGTTTGTGGTTTTGTCTCATGTTCTGAGAATACGAAAGAAAGGCGGTTTGATTGGATTGTAGTGAACTGTTTCTAGTAAGTCGTTTGACAAGGCGAGTCTTTCTATGTCTGTGTATCCCACTGTGTCCGTGGTTGTCGACATTAGAAAAGAGAATGCATCAGTTGATGTGTTCTGTCTAGTAGAAAGCTTCGCAGCATTCATCCTGCCCAATTGATGAATGGACTGCGGCTTGCCTCATGGATGGGCAACACCTACTATCTGCCTAAGTTCCTGTTTTCTTCCTGAATTCTGGCCACTCTCCCGAATAGGCACATAGTTTTGTGTTTAAGATATGTACCACCTCAAGCTCTGTTAAATGGCCATGTACTGGACAGCTGAAGGGAATGGGAGAATCTCAGAAAACTCAGATATCAGTGTGACCAGGAAAGTCTCAGTGGAGAAACCCTGCTATGGGCCATTCTCTTACTATGTATCTGTTTCCCTGAATGTCAGGAAGTTCTTTGCCTCAGGCCACCCTCATGTGAAGCCTGAAAAAAAGAGGTTTCAAATGAAAATGAATGGGCATCACCTGTGGCTCTTTGCTTAATTTCTTTGCAAAGGGATGTGTCTGAATCACCCTTTGGCCCTGTGTGCGGTTGTGGCTTAGATTCTCAGCCCCTGATGGATCTAAAGAAAGATCCGATGTGTGCATCCAAAACCAAAATTTCAAAAAGATCAGTTATGATGGATGAAGTCTCTTGCCTTTCTTTGTTAGGTTCCTGAACTACATCAAGTGAGAATAGGGATCCTTTGGTTCAAATAAATTTTTGAAAGCCCTGAAGAAGTGCTTGGGTTTTCTTATGACTCCAATTCACATAAAGAATCTATACCTGACAGTCAGTAGGCCTCAAATTGGAGAAGCAGATCAGTATTAACTGCGGTCTTATTTTATCACTCCTGGTTCACATGCAGGGTGTCCAGGCCACCATGACTTTAGGCAAATGAGCGGCAAGGGAGCTTATTTTGGACACTAACCCATACCCTACTAGACTCTGACTAGTAATCCTAACATGATGGAGAATAATAACCCCAACAGAATAGAAATACAAGAAGTTTTGAGGATTCATGTTGTATAGTTGTACTTGCCTTTTGCATTATATAGGGTAGGAGTGATAAATTTAGTCAATTTTTAATTGAAACAGTTCTCCATGTGTTTTTAAAGTTCACAACCATGTGAATTCCTCTCTCCCTTTCTCTGTAGCCTATTCAGAACATGTATTTTTATATGCACATTTAGAATCCTACCTGGTATCACATGTACATTCTTGAGAGGTTGCTGACTTAGCAGATACAAATTGTCAGAAGAGATCACTCCTCTGAATGCTGTTGGAAGTGAAAATTCAAACTATGGGTGACTTCCTAGTTGAACAACATTATACATAAATCCACGTTTAGTAAAATTAATATTTTTGGATCTGTGGATTATATATATTTCATGATATATATATATATATATATATATATATATATATATATATATATATATATTGCTACATTTTAATGTCTGTTTGAGTGTGTGTGTGTGTGTGTGTATAGATAGATAGATAGATAGATAGATATACACTCTCCAGATTTTTGAAAATATGAAACATATGTGTCTTATTATATACTCCCTAAATTGATTCATGTACATGTATGTGGATTTATAATCAACTTTTCATAAGATTATTTTCAAAAATATTCATCCACCTGAAATACATATTTGTTTCCTAGTACTAAAAACAAACTTCAGTGAATGGTGCATACAAATCCAAATATTTCTACAGTAACTGTCCCAGTTTAACATCAATGCTTGTAGATTCCTATGGGACATGATGTGTATTTTGACGTTCATTTTTTAACAAAACTGGTACATTATTATTTCTTCAGTTTATGCACATCTTAGGATATATATTTCATTAACAAGTTCACAAATTTATAGGCATTTGTTTCGCTTTCAATAACTTCCTTATTCAAAACTCTTGTATTCCTCCAGGTTTCTTGTCTGGTCTCTTCATGAGACTTCTTTCCAAACTCATTATTTCTGAAATCCATAATCACCTTTGAAACAAAATTCACACACTCTTTATGATAATCCATAAGCCTAATATTAAAATAAGATGGATACCTGGTTGGATTGAATGATTGCATATCAATATAAGATTTCCTGTATATTTTCAGATATCAATTCAATCCATTATTTAAATTTAGAACTTGTTACATTGTTTAATCAAAGTTTTGTCTATTCATGCATTATCTCTATATTCCTAGACACAGGGTACACCCATTTGTAACGCCAGTACTAATTTATATATCTTCAAAATATTGCTCCCAGAAATGGTGGAATAAATACTTATGTCATCTGATCTACATATACATTTTATCACAGTAATTTTCTGGACACAAAAAGCAAAGTTCACACTTATGATTTTACCAAAGCCTTAATGGAAAGTGAGTATGCATTACTAAAAACATCCATGTCCAGGTTGCCTAACGCTCTCAAATGTGAATCCTATTGGTCACTACATATTTGTTTCTTCCTAAGATTATATATTTTACCTCAAGCCTGTTGAAAATGTCTAATCCTATCAATCACTTTATCATTTGCCTGATTTACTAATGTCTCTATTAATATCTGCTTTCCTACATATTTTCCACAGTTTATCATTGTGACTGACTCTTCACATGTGCTCACATTTTCATTCACTCTCTACCCGAAACCCTATTGCTAAAGAACTTTTGGTTTAAATCCTACACTCTCTCTGCTTTCTAAACCTACTGACTATCTTTCAAATAATACCGAGTATCCCTTTTTGACTAGAAGTTCTCTTCGACATTCCATCATCCAAGGTACAAGGTCCTATGCCATTGTACATCAATTTATCTGAGACATCTCTGCAGAACATAATTCAAAGCTAAGTATCCCAATCAAGGGCCCAATACCCTTCTGGGCTTCAAATCTTACCTAGATTTCTGTTTTCATTCTAATATTTCACTTTTACATTCTTGTAAATATTACAGGTTCCCAATACAATTATTCATCCTGCAGAATGATTCTTAACCCAAATCGAACCTTTTATTAACCCTAACCATACACTCTTCCCTCAATCTAAGTTTACAGAAGAGCAGGGACAGAGTTGTTTTTACAATACAGGAATGTAGGTCATCTTAAACCTGCTGAGAACCTCAAAGGTCCATGCAGAAATGATACCTGGAGAAGATGTAGGCAGCTATGAAGGAGTTGAGAGAGCAAAAGTCACCTTGCATGGCAAACCACCTGGTCAGGATGAAGGGTCGTGTCTGAATCAGTCTCTCTATTCTAAATGTAGAGAAGGTGGACCAAACCAGGCCTTTGTTGAGAGATGTTCCCGGGTGCCTATGGTTGATATACCATTCTAACTTGCGAAAGTGTCACAGGAAGTAGGGGCAGCCTCTATCTCATGGGACCCTTGGAAGCAACTGTTAGGACAAAGTGGTTGCCAAGGGAGTGAACTCATTCAGTTCTTGAAGGAAGTGTCCTACCTCACTTCCTTGGTATTGGAACTCTCTGAAATTGGGATCCAAGATGCCAGACACCCAGAGCCAGTCCCAGTCCCACTCCCACTGGGCTCAGTTGTTTGGATTTACCAAGGACAGAGTCAGTCTTTCTTGGTACCTACTGCTGAGAGAATGGCCAAATGCCAGGACAGATATGAAGAGGGTCTTTCCTGAGAAAGCAGGTAGTGGCTCACCACTGGATCCTGACAACTTCACAAAGTTGGCCAAGGCAACCAGAACTGAGACAGGACTGGCCATTTCGGGGAACATAGTTTGGCTCAACAGACAGAGGACACACTGGAGAGTCAGAGACTTACTTGTGGGAAGGAGATGCCTTTGTGGGTGTGGGTGTGAGTTTGTGGTTTTGTCTCATGTTCTGAAAATAGGTAGGAAAGGTGGTTTGTTTGGTTTGGAATGGACTGTTTCTAGTAAATCGTTTGACAAGGTGAGTGATTCTAGTTCGGTGTATCCCACTGTGTACGTGGTTTTGGACATTAAAAAACAGAATGCACCAATGGATGTATCCTGTCTAGTAGAAAGCTTCCCAGCATTCATCCTGCTCAACTGATGGATGGACTGCGGTGTGTCTTATGGATGGGGAACACCTACTATCTTCCTAAGTTCCTGTTTTCTTCCTGAATTCTGGCCACTCTCCAGAATAGGCTCATGGTTTTGTTTCCAAGATATATACCACCTCCAAGCTCTGTGCCATGGCCATGTACTGGACAGCTGAAGGGAATGGGAGAATCACAGAAAACTCAGATATCAGTGTGACCAGGAAAGTCTCAGTGGAGAAATCCTGCTTTGGCCATTCTCTTACCTATATTTCTGTTGCCCTGAATGTCAGGAAGTTCTTTCCCTCAGCCCACCCCTTTGTTAAGCCTGAAGAAAACAGTTTTCAAATGGAAATGAAAGGGCATCACCTGTGGCTCTTTGCTTAATTTCTTTGGAAAGGGATGTGTCTGAATCAGCCTCTTGGCCCTGTGTGCGGTTGTGGCTTAGATTCTCAGCACCTCATGGATCTAAAGAAAGATCCCATGTGTGCATCCATAACCAAAATGCAAAAAGATCTGTTATGGTGAATGAAGTCTCTTGCGTTCCTTTGTTAGGTTTCTGACCTACATCAAGTGAGAATAGGAATCCTTTGGTTCAAATGAATTCTTCAATGCCCTGAAGAAGTGGTTGTGTTTTCTCATGACTCCAAATCACATAAAGAATCGTTACCTGACAGTCAGTAGGCCTCAAATTGGAGAAGCAGAGCTGTATTAACTGCAGTCCTATTTTATCACTCCTGGTTCACATGCAGGGTGTCCAGGCCACCATGACTTTAGGCAAATGAGGGGCAAGGGAGCTTATTTTGTACACTAACCCATACCCTACTAGACTCTGACTGCTAATCCTAATATGATGGAGATTAATAACCCAAACAAAATAGAAATACAAGCAGTTCAGAGGAGTCATGTTGTATAGTTGGACTTGCCTTTTGCATTATATAGGGTAGGAGTTATAAATCTAGTCAATTTTTAATTAAAATAGTTCTCCATGTGTTTTTAAAGTTAACAAATATGTGAATTCCTCTCTCCCTTTTTGTGTAGCCTATTCAGCACATGTGTTTTTATATGCACATATAGAATCCTACCTGGTATCACATGTTCATACTTGAGAGGTTTCTGACTTGGCAGATACTGCTGCGGTCCGGTTGGAGCAAAATAACCGGGGGGTGGGGGTTATGAATAACATGTGTATGTTGATATAGCAGGAGTGGAAGCCATTTATTGTAGGACAATAGAGGTATTTATACATTCCACCCAGCTTATCTAATTAACATAAACTAGATACTGCAGTCAACAAATCAGGAATCTCCACACTTAATGGCTCGCTTTTGTTACATCTCAAACCACTCCCTCTGGCATTTTGCCAGGCATCATCCAGACTTGTTTACACACTCTAACATTCCCCTGGCAAAATGCCAGGTGTTATTTTGACATGTTTACAGACTCTAACATTTCCCCCTTTTATTTAATTTAAATAAAGACCACAGTGGTTTTTACAGAAACACCATAAATAACCTGCTACAAACAGAAAGGGAGGATACAAAATGTCACAATACAAGCCAATTGATGAAGCACTTGGAGAAATAATACCAGCAATGACACTGTTAGCAAAGACACCGAGTTAAAATTTGTTATAGATTACAGTTTGTTGTCTCAGTCCAGGTAAAGCAGTGTCTCAATAGATTAACTCACAGTTCAGGTAAACCACAGTCCAGGTATGTTCTGCAGGCAGCTAGCTTAAATCACAGCCCTGGTAAGTTCTGCAGGCAGCTAGCTTAAATCACAGTCCATGTAAATTCTGCAGGCAGCTAGCTTAAATCACAGCCCAGGAAAGTTCTGAAGGCAGCTAGCTTGATCCAAAGTCTCCTCCGTTTCTCAGCCGAAGTCTCCTCCGGTTTTCAGCAACACTGGAAATTCTTCCACCCTTGTCCTCACCGGCACTGGGATGAAGGCAGGAACTCCTACCACTGGCTAAAGAAAATCCTATAGTATTCCACCAGGTGCTAAGAAAACAACCTTCTGAAAAATTTAGTACATTATCTCAAGGTTTTTTACATTTGAAAAAAGCCTTAATAGTGCTTATTATTTATTATCTTCCGGGTGTGGGAGAACCATTGTAGCTTAGTTATTGGCATTGAAAATGACCAAACATCAGGGAGCCAGTAGCATCTATGGCTGGCTGTAGCATCCTGGGCAGCCACAGATGGCCCTGGGGAGTGTCCAGGACTCAAACTGCCACGGGGCTCAGCTCCCCAGGCTGGGGGCGGGGAATTGCCGGCTGCCACTGCTTGAAAAGCCCTTGCTGCACAGTGACTGGCTTGAGCATGTGGCAGCCGAGGCGCCTATTCACACACACTCCGGAAACGAAAAGTATTCAGTAACAGCCTTTTGCTGAAACTTTTTTCCTGATAATCCTTCTTCTTCTTAACTTTCTTTTTCTTTCTGATTAGACTTCCTGGGCTTCCATCAACACATGCCCTAATTGCACTTGTTTCCACTGGGGTGCCTCTTTCCATTATCAATTTACTTCTCACCCCTTCCTTATTTTCATCACAAAGACAATACAATACACTGAGATAAAACAAGACACAATCATACTGTTTCAATCTTCTCCATTTTTTGAAATGACCGCTTTTCCTCTCCCCCTATCTGCCTAGGGATGAGCAGATTTGCTCCCATCCTATCTATGGATGGGCAGCTTTTATTCGTCACTTACCCCCAAGTGTCCCAGGGCTCCCTGTATGGGCCACCATCTGCAGCAGTCCCACTGCAGCAAAATAGCCGGGGCGGCGGGTGATGAATAACTAGTGTATGTTGATACAGTAGGAAAGGAGTGATAGGTAGGAAAGGCTATTTGTTTGGTATTGAGTGGACTGTTTCTAGTAAGTTGTTTGACAAGGCAAGTGTTTCTATATCTGTGTATCCCACTGTATCTCTGGTTGTAGACATTAGAAAAGATAATGCATCAATGGATTTGTCCTCTCCAGGAGAAAGTTTAACAGCATTCATCCTGCCCAATTTATGAAAGGACTGTGGCTTGCCTTATGGATGGGCAACACCTACAATATTCCTAAGATCCTGTACTCTTCCTGAATTCTGGCCACTCTCCACAACAGGCTCATGGTTTTGAGTCCAAGATATGTACCACCTCCAAGCTCTGTGACATGGCCATGTACTGGATAGCTGAAGGGAATGGCGAGCATCTCAGAAAACTCAGATAACAGTGTGACCAGTAAAATCTCAGTGGAGAAACCCTGCTTTGGGCCTTTTCTTACATAATGTTCTGTTGCCCTGAATGTCAGGAAGGTCTTTGCCTCAGGCCAACCCTTTGTGAAGCCTGAAGAAAACAGTTTTCAAATGGAAATGAATGGGCATCACCTGTGGCTCTTTGCTTAATTTCTTCCAAAAGGGATGTGTCGGAATCAGCCTCTTGGCCCTGTGTGAGGCTGTGGCTTAGATTCTCAGCACCTGATGGATCTAAAGAAACATTCCTTTTGTGCTTCCAAAACCAAAATGGCCAAAAGGGCAGTCATTGTGGTTGAAGTCCCTCGCCTTCCTCTGTAAGGTTTCTGACCTACATCAAGTGAGAAGAGGGATCCATTGGGTCAAATGAGTTCTTCAAAACCCTGCAGAGGCTAGCCCGTAATTGCTTGGGTTTTCTCATGACTCCAATTCACATAAAAAATCTATACCAAACAGTCAGTAGGCCTCATATTGGAGAAGCTGGGCAGTACAAATGGCAGGCATATTTGATCACTACTGGTTCACAGGAAGGGTGTCCAGGCCACCCTGATTTTAGGCAAATGAGGGGTAAGGGAGCTTATTTTGGACACTGTCGTGAGCTTTGCCCCTCATGGAAAACCCCAGCCAGAGGTTATGATGAGTGTCTATATGGATGAACATGAGGGCCATGTGGGAGTGTTTTGGTTTTAATTGTGGTCATTTGTGTGGTGGTTGAAATAGATGACTGGGTCCACCTGGGCTTGAAGTCTGGTGTAATTCCCCTTACAGACTGAGTTCTGAAACTGACCTCAGAGAAATATTGCCATGAGTTCTCTTGGGATTTTAGGAGGCCACGCATTAGAGTCGCCCTTGGAAACTGAGATCAAGTCCCAGGGTGGCTTTCCACAGAGCATCGGGAATCTCAGCCAGGATATCACATGATTTTATTATGAAAGACTTGGCAGCCATAGATGAGATTCAAAACAAACATGGACCTCACACTCTAGACCTCAATGGGCCTGGGTTCATGTGATCTTTTGGCCACTCCTTGGGAAGCCTTGACTGTGAGAATTCTCCAGAGCTTTCATTGAAATGAGCTTCCATACCATTTAATGGTTCTTGAAAGAATTGAAACCTACAGTGCCTCCAACTTCATCCGTGAAGAATGCTAGATAAATACCAAGAAATTTTTGAAATTCCCATAACCAGGTGTCAGAGGAGAACATTTGGATGTCCTGTTGCTGATCAGGAGTGTTCCAGACAGTGGTTTGATTGACTGGGTTTCATGAAAATGGTGTAGAACTGAAATGCCAGTATGTTGGAGCCTGCTGAGTATTGGGCCCAGAACTGTGGTGTGCAGGTGTGGGATAAAACATTTGTGTTGGGGCCATTTGGATCTACCATTGACTTCCAAATGGCTTGTGACTGACATGGTGCAGCCAGCAGACCCTTATATGTAAAGGCATCTTGTTATATGGAGAGGTTTCAGGGCAATGTTACGAATCAGGTTGCTATCTTCAAGTGGGCAAGCTATGTGGGATAGAATCCTGGTTGGTGCATTCTCTTGCAGACTCTGACTGACCACACGTGACAGAACTACCTTCAGCACTGTGTCCCAGTTGAACTTCTTGTATTTCGTAGAGCAAATACCAAACTCCCAGTGCAGCAGCAAGAAACACCATGAATAGTGGAGGATGACTAAATGGGTACACAGTCCACACAGGGAGACACTTAGCCTTCAGTGGCCACAGTTTACCTACAAAGAGAGAATTCAGCACTTTGCCTCATTTTCATTGGAAAATAAGAAACCAATTTCTTCAGGTCACATAGATGCAGAGCCAGCTTTGATGGTCTCACAACAAAGGAAGCTAAAGCTCCTGAAAACAACATATATTTCAAGTGCCCAACCTCAGAGGCAGTTTCTCAAAAAGTCGTTAGGCCAGCAGAGCTCCATGTTTGTGGAGTGTTTACCTGTTAGACAAGGATGCAAGAAAAGACCACTGACTCCAATTAAAATCAAATTAAACTAAGCTTATTATTTTCACCAGCCAGGCTAACTCTCCCTCCCAAAACGGCCGGAACAAGACAGCAACCCCAACTTACCTACAGCCCAGCTTTAAAGCCCAGAAAGTTACACAAAAGGGGGGTTAGAGATAACAGAACTCGGACAAGCATCACACTAATGGTAGTTTATATATATATATATATATATATATATATATATATATATATATATATATATATATTTTTTTTTTTTTTTTTTGCTGGCCCCAACATCAGAATTTGTGAGGACCATTAGACCCTCAGAGATGGTCATTGTCTGTCCAGGGAAGGCCAATATTTATGATGTGTCGCTAATGTTTCACAGAGTGCTGCTATCTGGTCAGAGAGCCAGACATGGGTGAGTTCAAGGCATGGGCAGGCATTCCAAGCAGGTTCAGAATTTGCAGTAATTTATAGTAAAGCCAAAATTATCTTATCATAGCTTTGTGGCAAGATGGCTCCCAATTTTAATGAAAGATCAGGTTGGGCCTATCATTCCCCCCTTTTCTTATGTGTTCCTTTCAAATCTTTGATAGATTAAGGGAAGTGCACTGAGGAAATTTAAATCCCTCAGGTAACAGTCTCCAAATTTCTAGAACTCACCCAAAACGGGTCTCCCTGATTTTACCTGACTTAATTAATTACGTATATTGATAGTCTATTTATTTTTGGCTCCATTGTTGTAAGAAGGGAGGCCTCACGCATTTTGGATTCTTCTGCGCTGAGAGAGGGTGACGTAAGGGTCATGGCATGAGGGACATGAGTTGCCTTTTAGAATTTAGTTGAGGGACATGAGTTGCCTTTTAGATTTCAGCTTGGTTTGAAGTCTGGTTGGGGAAGAACAGGTTGTAAAGTCATCTGGGAATGGGTTCTTCTATGAGAGTAACAAAAACCATGAGTAATGAATAAATGTTGCAGCAGCTGGAACATGTCACCGTATAGAAGTTCCCTCACCATTCTTTAATATCCTCAGTTATCAGGGCTGTCAACTTAATATTTAATTTTTTGTTTTACAGTTGTCCCTCCCCATAAGATACAGTTTATTAATTTACTGTCATCTGATCTTGCAAAATCCTTTTTCTAGTATGACCTCTGTGTCTAATAGAGAAACCTTTAATTCTGTTACTCAGGGCTGGATAATCGTACTAGCAAACACCAAGCCTACCTCTGTAGGTTAGGAATATCTGTAGGCCCTAAACTAAATTTTCTGCCTCTGGCAGCTCCTCTTAATAGTCTCTTTTTATAGTTATCAGGCATTCCTGTCTGAGAATCCTTCTTTGTAACCTCCAGTCTTACTTATTTTGGGAGGCTAACATAAAGTGTATACCTTAAAATATTAATATTTGTTTTCTTGGCCGATTCATTTAACTTTAATTTTAAATCCTAATCTTAAACATCCAGCAAATAAATTTTCACAGCCTTATATTGAGAGTACTGGGCTTTAATATCTATAACTTTATTATTATTTATCTTTTCATTAATTGGGATATGTATTATTCTGTCTGTCTTGTAGGTGATGACTTATTATCTTAAATTAACCCATGTTGTGTTATTAAAGCAACACTTCTGTAAAAGACTAACAGGGAATCTTTAGATCACTTATAAGCAAATTAAAAATAAAATTTTTTAACAAGAGTAAAAATACTTAGTTTCTGTAATAGCTACCCTGAATTTTTTGGCTGAGTTATACATTATATGCCCTGTTTGAGATCCTAGTAATCTTCACAGAAAAACAAAAAAACTTTTGAACATAACTTTAAATGAAATAAAATCTGACCTACTCCTTTTGTAGTCATTCTCACATGTAGTAAGATGGGACACAGAGCATTATCTCAGGTAAGGCAGGCCTCTTTATAAATATTAAGTGTTTTAGTTCTAAAGCTGATCATTGTTTTTTAAATATCATTTTACAAAGTTTACATAAATTGTTTGAGGTCACATGAACATTATCTAACATCATATGACATCACATTTAAAACATGGATTAAAGAAAGGCTGAAAGATTTTAACCTTTACATATATTAGGCTCTGATTAACTTAAAAATACATTTAAATTGTTCCCCAATGAAAAAAGTAACATAAAACTTTACATATCTTATTGATAACAGGTAAATAAATCCCCAGTACATTTTTTTTACCATACAACTTCAGAATACCAGCTTGATATAATGCTCTTTAAATGTTTCTAACTTACAGACTTGTATACCTGGAAGATATGAGCACATTAATAGCATCAAAATTACATTGATATTTCTAGATTAACCAAGTTTAGCTTTTAAAGAAATGGCAGTAGAGTGCTCTAAAATAACAGTTCTTATTTAATCAGTTGTTTAATTTTTATGGTTGCTTGCTCTAGAAAAAATAAAACTTAATAAACACAATGTTATGGGTAAACTTATGTTTTCAGAAATTTTTGTCTCTTTAACACATGACTGATTTTTACAATCTGATACAGACCTTAGTAAATCAATCGGGTATCTAACAAATGTACTCAAGAATGAGAAATTCCACATCAAATTTACTTTACTTATTTATTAAAATATTAGACAAATGTATTGAAGAGTGCAAACCATTTTTTTTTGTTGAAGGAAAAGTCCTAGAATCAAGGCATTTTAGACATTTTGTAGATATTAATATTTTATTAGATTTTTGAACACCTATAAAAACTTGTAAGCTTAAATTTAAAAACATTTATTTTTATCTGTTTATCCAATTTAAATTGAACAATTTTAATCACGTGAATTAAAGATCTTTGGATCCACTTTTTTTAAATTAATTTTTATTGTAAGTTGTTCAAAACATTACATAGTTCTTGATATATTATATTTCACACTTGATTCAAGTGGGATATGAACTCCTGTTTTTACCCCATATACAGATTGCAGAATCACATCAGTTGCACAACCATTAATTTACATATTGCCATTCTGGTGTCTGTTGTATTCTGCTGCCTTTCCTATCCTCTACTATCCCCACTCCCCCATCCCCTCCCCTCTTCTCTCTCTACCCCCTCTACTGTAATTCATTTCTCCCCCTCATATTTTTCCTCCTTTCCCCTCACTTCCTCTTGTATGTAATTTTGTATACCCCTGAGGGTCTCCTTCCATTTACAGGAAATTTCCCTTCTCTCTCCCTTTCCCACCCACCTCTCATCCCTGTTTAATGTTAATCTTCTTCTCATGCTCTTCGTCCCTACTCTGTTCTTAGTTACTCTCCTTAAATCAAAGAAGACATTTGCCATTTGTTTTTGAGGGATTGGCTAGCTTCACTTAGCATAATCTGCTCTAATGCCATCCATTTCTCTCCAAATTCTATGATTTTGTCATTTCTTAATGCAGAGTAATACTCCATTGTGTAAAAATGCCACATATTTTTTATCCATTCGTCTATTGAATGGCATCTAGGTTTTGCTTCCACAGTCTTGCTATTGTGAATTGTGCTGCTATGAACATGGATGTAGCAGTGTCCCTATAGTGTGCTCTTTTTAGGTCTTTAGGGAATAGACCGAGTAGGGGAATAGCTGGATCAAATGGTGGTTTTATTCCCAGCTTTCCAAGAAATCTCCATACTGCTTTCCAAATTGGCCGCACCAATTTGCAGTCCCACCAGCAATGTACAAGAGTACCCTTTTCCCCACATCCTCGCCAGCACTTGTTGTTGTTTGACTTCCTAATGGCTGCTAATCTTACTGGAGTGAGATGGTATCTTAGGGTGGTTTTGATTTGCATTTCTCTGACTGCTAGAAATGGTGAGCATTTTTTCATATACTTGTTGATTGATTGTATGTCCTCCTCTGAGAAATTTCTATTCAGGCCCTTGGCCCATTTGTTGATTGGGTTATTTGTTATCTTATTGTCTAATTTTTGAGTTCTTTGTATATTCTGGATATTAGGGCTCTGTGTGAAGTGTGAGGAGTAAAGATTTGTTCCCAGGACGTAGGATCCCTATTTACCTCTCTTATTCTTTCTTTTGCTGAGAAAAAACTTTTTAGTTTGAGTAAGTCCCATTTGTTGATTCTAGTTATTAACACTTGTGCTATGGGTGTCCTATTGAGGAATTTGGAGCCCAACCCCACAGTATGTAGATCATAGCCAACTTTTTCTTCTATCAGACGCCATGTCTCTGATTTGATATCAAGTTCCTTGATCCACTTTGAGTTAACTTTTGTGCATGGCAAGAGAAAGGGATTCAGTTTCATTTTGTTGCATATGGATTTCCAGTTTTCCCAACACCATTTGTTGAAGATGCTATCCTTCTTCAATTGCATGCTTTTACCCCCTTTATCGAATATAAGATAGTTGTAGTTTTGTGGATTGGTTTCTGTGTCCTCTATTCTGTACCATTGGTCCACCCACCTGTTTTGGTACCAGTACCCTGCTGTTTTTGTTACTATTGCTCTATAGTATAGTTTGAAGTCTGGTATAGCTATCACGCCTGATTCACACTTCCTGCTTAGCATTGTTTTTGCTATTCTGGGTCTTTTATTTTTCCATATGAATTTCATGATTGCTTTCTCTATTTCTACAAGAAATGCCGTTGGGATTTTGATTGGCATTGCATTAAACCTATAGAGAACTTTTGGTAATATCGCCATTTTGATGATGTTAGTTCTACCTATCCATGAACAGGGTATATTTTTCCATCTTCTAAGATCTTCTTATATTTCTCTATTTAGGTTTCTGTAGTTTTCATTGTATAAGTCTTTCACCTCTTTTGTTAGGTTGATTCCCAAGTATTTTATTTTATTTGAGGATATTGTGAATGGGGTGGTTGTCCTCATTTCCATTTCAGAGGATTTGTGGCTCATATACAGGAATGTCTTTGATTTATGTGTGTTGATATTATATCCTGCCACTTTGCTGAATTCATTTATTAGCTCTAGTAGTTTCTTTGTAGACCCTTTTGGGTCTGCTAAGTATAGAATCATGTCATCTGCAAATAGTGATAATTTGAGTTCTTTTCCTATTTTTATGCCTTTAATTTCTTTCGTCTGTCTAATTGCTCTGGCCAGTGATTCGAGAACTATGTTGAACCGAAGTGGTGAGAGAGGGCATCCCTTAAAATTTGTTTTTATGAGTGCTTTTTTTATTATGAGCGCTCCTTATATATGTTAATTTCTGTATCATATATATGATTAAGAATATATATATATATAGACATACAACAAATAACAAAAGTGTGCACACATAATAATAGTAAAGGTCTTGTAGCTTTTAGCAGGTGAAATCTCCATTGCCATGTTTTAAAAACTCCACAGTTGGTCAAAGATAGAACTGATCAGAAAAACATTAACCTAGGCCTGTAGGATCAAAATTATGAGTTAGAAAAATTAAAGGATCTAAGGAAAAAAATAAGAGTCCTAGAAAAAATAACGGACCAGTAATTAGTAAATACCATACTATTTACTTTTTTTTCCTTAAGCCTCATATCAGTCTCCTACTGATCTTGCAGGCTTCTTTCATTTGAATTTCAATCTAAGTCCTGGCTGAGGTCTGGAAGGAGCAGGAAAAAACTGCTATTCTGAGCAGACACCTCAGGCCTAACGCATTTTAACCATAATTTTCCAGATAGGATGTTGAAAATTTTGATACAAGTTTAAGACAAAATTTACAAAATTTTATATCTTTACATCTTGTGTTGTCAACAGATACCATACTATGATTTACTATCCTTGTCCAAATTAATGCACTGGTACACACAGTGACATTTTCCCAGGCTACCCAATTAAAAATTGGTGAAAAAAAAAGACTGAATGATTGGAAAATTTCTTGCCAACTTGGAAGTAGAGTTCTTTAGTTTTCCATCCTAAGTATTTAAGTTCTCTGGCATGAATTATCTGAAATCATAAACTAAACAATTATCTCAATCTGACTTTTAAAGGCAAGATTCTGCAATGCTTCAAAAACCCAATAAGCTACCGGATTGTTACAATAAAACATCATCATTTAGACACACATTCAGGTAAAATCATTCCCAAGAAACAATATATAATATCAACACATTATTGCACATGTCTTAAAGTGCCAGAAACAAAGACACACGACAGACAGAAAGGAGCTCCAGACTATGACTGACAGACAGAAGCCTTTAAAACAGAGCAGATAAGAGAAAAATCTCCTACACCAGTTGCACCACAGATGTCCCCACAAGGGGACCAGATGTTTTCACAGAGGAGCATCCTGAAATGTAAAATCAAGGGTCTCCATAGTGACTTTCCTGCATTTAGTGTCCCCTTTTTTTTCCCTCTTTTTTAAGATGACAGAGGTGGCATTATCGTTAAATTGCAGGGAAAGACCTAGGGAATTCTCTGAAAAAATAAGGCTTCAGCAACTGCTGGGAGTCCCTCAGTCCCTCCTTTTACTTACAGGATTTGCTCCTCTGTTTCAGTTCCACCACAAGCATGCTCCATCTCCTAACATTTCTGTAGTCAGCTCTCAAAAAGTTCCAGGGTGCGGGTGGGTTATCAAAATTTGTAACTTAAAGTTGGGTTCCTGAACTTGAAGCCAATTAATGCCAATTTAAAAATGAGGACAGGGTTTTGAGAAAAAGAAAAACGAAGGTTTATTGCTTTGCTAACAAAGATAAACACAGGGACTCTGCCAAAAGGTTGTGACTCTCTTTATCTGGAGGGACAAGGGATTTTAAAGGAGTTTCACTTATTAACCTGGGAGATACTCAGTTCTTAGGTCCCCCGCAGCCACTGCCCTCTGCAGTGAGTGTGCTCCAGGCAGCCAGCTAGGGGCTTCTCTCATACTGCTTAACAAACGGGTGTAAAGTTCAATGCAGTTCCTTTAAACTCAGTCCAAAGGGTGTCAGGCTTACTTGCTTTATTTTCATGTCCGATATCCTTAAGTTTTCACCACAGAAATCACACAACAAAATGCACAAAAACAAACAAACAAAAAACATATAGAACACAGAACAAAACAACAACAACAACAACAAAAAAAAGAAAAACAGAAATCCGGCGCCGAAACAGGAAAACAGAGGAGCAATGCAATGTCTTCCTAAAGCTCCCGTAGGAGCTCATGCGTGCCCGTTGGCACCTCTCTACCCTTCCAGATGAATTCCCTAGAGAACAGAACAGATGACAGAATGATTCTTGTTACTGTCCCAGACAGGAGTATATGTGAGCCTCCTCAGTCCACCTCTCTGTCATCAGAAGAGATCTCCCTTAACCGGATATCAGATGTTATAAAGGCACCAATTACCTATGGATGCCTCCTCCACCAGGTGCTTGCTAATAGTTTTAATGCGGTGGTTCACTGCAGTGCTCCCTGAACTGAAGGCTAACTCCAAGGCCTTGGACCATCTCAAGTTGCACAAACCCTAGAGTTGCTCTCAAGCTTGGAGCCCTGGAAGGAAGGCCAACTTCAGAATTTACAGCAGTCTGGTCTTGTGATCTTGTCCGGCAGGGTCATCTCACTGGGGAACTCCAAAATATTAGACCAGGAACGCATGTAAAGACCACTGACTCCTAGTAAAATCAAATTAAGGCAAGCTAATTATTTCAAAGGGAAAGGCTACCTCTCCCTCCCAAAATGGCGGGAGCAAGACAGCAAACCCACCTTTCCTATAGCCCAGCTATATAGCCCAGAAAGATGCACAAAAAGGGGGTTACAGATAACAGAACTTTAACAAGCATCACAGTAACGGTAGTTTACATTTTTTTTAAGCTCACCCCAACATCAGAAATTATGAGGACCATTAGAGCCTCAGAGACTCGTTGTCTGGCCAGGGAAAGAAAATATTTATGAGGTGTCACTAAAGTTTCAGAGAGGGCTGCAATCTGGTCAGAGAGCCAGGCATGGGTGAGTTTAAGGCATGGGCAAACATTCCAAGCAGGTTCAGAATTTGCAGTAATTTATAATAAAGCCAAAATTATCTTTTCATGGCTTTCTGGCAAGTGGGCTCCCAATTTTAATAAATGATCAGGTTGGGTCTATCAACCCTGTCCCTTACTTTTGGAAACTCCCCTTCCACATCCAAGCTTGTGAACTCCTGAGCATTTTCCATTCCAGATATGTATTCACATATTTTCTAACTCTTCTCCTCTAATTGTGTATTACTTGGGGCGAATGTAATGTCAAGGCATTGTTCTGGATGAGAATGGGAAGATTTTTTGCATACACATTGGATTCATTATCTAATTTTTCATTCGAAATACTTAATCCCTGACACTAAAACCTACCCTACTGGACTCTGACTACTAATGCAAATATGATGGAGATAAATTACCCCAACAAAATAGAAATACAAGCAGTTCAGAGGAGGCATGGTGCATATTTGGACTTGCCTTTTGCATTATGTAGTGTAGGAGTTATAAATCTAGCAAATTTTCAATTTAAATAGTTCTCCATGTGTTTGAAAGTTAACAAATATTTGAATTCCTGTCTCCCTTTCTCTGTAGCCTATTCAGCACATGTATTTTTATATGCACATATCAAATCCTACCTGGTACCACACGTACATTCTTGTGAGGTGGATGAATTGGCAGATACAATTTGTGAGAATAGATCACTCATTCTAAACGCTGTTGGAACTGAAAATTCAACCTATGGGTGAGCTTCATAGTTGAACAACATTATACATAAACCCATGTTCAGTAAAATGAATATTTTTGGATCTGTGGATGATATATATTTCATGATTAATTTAGATTGCCATATATATTGCTACTTTTTAATGTCTGTGTGTGTGTGTGTTTTATATATATATATATATATATATATATATATATATATATATATATACTCTCCAGATTTTTCAAAATATGAAATATATGTGTCTTATTATACACTCCCTAAATTCATTCATATTCATATATGTGGATTTATGATCAACTTTTCACAAGATTATTATCAGAAATATTCATCCACCTGAAATACATATTTGTTTCCTAGTACTGAAAACAAACTTCAGTGAATGGTGCACACAAATCCTAATATTTCTAAAGTAACTCACCCAGTTTAACATCAATGCGTATAGATTCCTATGGGACATGAAGTGTATTTTGATGTTCATTTTTATTCAACTCTGGTACATTACTATTTCTTCAGTGAATGCACATCATAGGATAAATATTTCATCCACAATTTATCAAATTGATAGGCATTTGTTTCACTTTCAATCACTTCCTGATTCAGAACACATGTATTCCTTAATGTTTCTTGACTGCTCGTTTCATGAGACTTCTTTCCAAACACATTATTTTCAATTTCCATTATCGCTTTGAAGCAAATCTCACACACCCGTCTTGATAAACCATTAAAGTAATATTACCATTATATGTATAATTGGTTGGAATTAATGATTGTATATCAATATAAGATTTTCTGCATATTTTCAGATATAAATTCAATCGATTATTTAAAGTGTAATCAGTTATATTATTTATTCACAGTATGGTCTCTTCATGCATTATCTCTACATACATAGACACAGGGTACACCTCTTTGTACCCCCAATATTAATTTATATGTCTTCAAAATATTGCTCCCAGAAATGGTGGAAGAAATACTCTGTCAACTGATGTACATAAACATTTTATCACAGTAATATTCTGGACACAAAATGCAAAGTTCACACTTATGATTGTACCAAAGACTAAATGGAATGTAAACATGGATTACTAAAAAAATCCATGTCCAATTTGGCTAATGCTCTCAAATGTCAATCCTATTAATGATTACATATTTGTTTCTTCCTAAGATTATATATTCAAATTCAACCCTGTTGAAAATATCTAATACTATCACTCACTTTATACTTTGTCTGATTTCATAATGTCTCTATAGATATCTGCTTTCCTACATATTTTCCCCAGTTCATCATTGTGACTCATTCTTCACAGGTGCTGACATTGACATTCACTCACTAACCAAAACCCTGTTGCTAAAGAACTTTTGGTCCAATTCCTATACTCACTCTTTTTTCTAAACTTACTTACTATCTTCCTAATCCACCTACTGTCCCCTTTTGACTGGATATTCTCTTCGACATTCAATCATCCAAGGTACAAGGTCCTATGCCATTTTATATCGATTTATCTGAGACATCTGTGCAGAACATAATTCAAAGCTAAGTGTCACAATCAAAGGCCCAATTCCCTTCTGGGCTTCAAATCTTACCTAGATTTCTGTTTTCATACTTACATTTCACCTATTTATTCTTGTAAATATCGCAGATTCCCAATACCATTATTCATCCTGCAGAATGATTCCTAACTCAAATCGAATATGTTATTAATCCTAACCATACACTCTTCCATCAATCTAACTTTACAAAAGAGTAAGGACACAGTTTGTCTTACAATACAGGAATGTAGGGGATCTTCCACCTGCTGAGAACCTCAAATGTCCTTACAGAAATGATCCCTGGAGAAGATGTTGACAGCTATGGAGGACCTGAGAGAGAAAAATTCATTTTCCATGGAAAACAACCAGGTCAAAATGAAGGGATGTGTCTGAATCAGCCTCTCTCTTCTTAATGTAGAGTAGTTGGACCAAATCAGGCATGTGTGGAGAGCTGTTCCCGGGTGCCGATTTTTGATATACAATTCTTAGCTTGAAGTGTCACAGTAAGTAGGGGCAGGCTCCATCTCATGGGAACCTAGGAAGCAACTTTTAGGACAAAGTGTTTGCCAAGGCAGTGACCTCATTCAGTTTCTGAATGAAGTGACCTACCTCACTTCTTTGGTGATGGAACTCTCTGAACTGGGGATCCAAGAAGCCAGGCACCCAGAGTCAGTCCCAGTCCCAGTCCCAGTGGGCTCACATGTTTGTATTTACCAAGGACAGAGTCAGACATTCTTGGTACCTACTGATGTGAGGATGGCCAAATGCCAGGAGAGCTCTGAAGAGGGCCAGTTCATGAGAAAGCAGGCAGTGTCTCACCACTGGTTCCTGAAAACTTCACTGAGTTGGAGAAGGAGACCAGATCTGAGAGAGTTTCCCAATACTATTATTCATCCCGAAGAATGATTCCTAACCCAAATTGAACATGTTATTAAACCTAACATACACTGTTCCCTCAATCTAACTTTACAGAAGAGCGGGGACAGTGTTGGTCTTACAATACAGGAATGTAGGGGATCTTCCACCTGCTTAGAAACTCAAAGGTCCATGCAGAAATCATTCCTGGAGAAGATGTAGGCAGCTATGAAGGACTTGAGAGAGCAAAAGTCATCTTCCATGGCAAACAACCTGGTCAGGATAAAGGATTGTATCTGAATCAGCCTCTCTCTTATTAATGTAGAGAAGATGGATCAAACCAGGCCTGTGTGGAGAGCTATTCCTGAGTGCCTATGGTTTATATACCATTCTAACTTGTGAAAGTGTCACAGGAAGTAGGGGCATCCTCCATCTCAAGAGACCATAGGAAGCAACTGTTAGGACAAAGTGGTTGCCAAGGGAGTGACCTCTTTCAGTTTCTGAAGGAAGTGACCTCACGTCACTTCCTTGGTGTTGGAACTCTCTGAACTTGGGATCCAGGAAGCCAGGCACCCATTGCCAGTCCCAGTCCTACTCCTAGTGGGCTCACTTCTTTGGATTTACCAGGGACAGAGTCAGTCTTTCATGGTACCTACTGATGTGGGGATGGCCAAATGCCAGAAGAGCTCTGAAGAGGGGCCTTTCCTGAGAAAGCAGGTAGTGGCTCATGCTGGCTCCTGAAATCTTCGCAGAGTTGGCCACGAAGACCAGATCTGAGACAAGACAGGCTATTTTTGGGGAACATAGTATGACCCACCAGTCAGAGAATACTCCAGATAGTCACAGATGTACTTGGGGGAAGCAGGTGCCTTTGTGGGTGTTGGTGTGGGATTCTTTTTTTGTCTCATGTTCTGAGAATAGGTTAACCAGTACCCTGGTTATTAATTGGTAGTTACATTATGCTTATAGACCCCAGAACTCAGGACAGGTAGAAAAAATAAATAGAACCATTAAATAGACCTTTACAAAATTACTCTTAGAGACCTGCATAAAAGATTGGACTATGCTCCTGCCTTATCCGCTGTTTCATGCAAGAAATACTCCCTCTGTTTCTTTGTGTAACCTCACCACCTGTGAAATTCTCTATGGTGCCCTTCCTCCAGTAAGGGACCTAACCCCAACTCTAAGACCTAAGGATCCCTTCCACACCCCCTAGCTTGACAGACTTAAAGCTCTTGAAAGAACTCATTGATATCTGTTCAAACAGCTGGCCACGGGCTACCAAACTGGGGACAAGGGGACTCCACTTCAATATAATGTAAGAGACTTCATCTACATAAGAAGACATCAGGTTTCATTCCTGGAACCCTGATGGAAAGGAACATACCAGGTACTACTTATAACACCTACATCAGTAAATGTATACGGAATCAATTCCTGGATCCATGCCTTTCATCTCAAGCCTGCGCTCTGTCCAGACTCTTGCTGGAAACTGGAAATGACTAGTAACCCTTTCAAATTGTGTATTCACCATATGAATAAGGCTATAGACTCTCCCCTTGGCCACCAGTAGTCCTAAACCTCATCAGGTGGTTCATCAGCGATGGCTGATCACAAATCCTACTAGAGAAGAAGTATGGTCTCTCTCGCTTACAGCCCCCATAGGGACCTGGTGGCCATCTCTCCACCCAGACATTTGTCAGCTGGCTATAGGTTTTTCCTATTGGGATATATCTGATAAAGTGGATCCCACTAAAATTCTATTAAATACCTTCTGTATCATCGATAATGGAAACAAACATTATGGATGTAGGGACACGCGAGCAAGATGCAGGTTGGCTAGCCCAGATTACTATGTTTGCATGGCAGACTATCAAAGCCACAAAGAGCCACGGCTGTGAGGGGAAAAAGCCAACTTCTTCTGTAAGTCATGAGGATGTTAGCATACAGGGACTGCCTGGTGGAACCCAAACTCCCCATCAAATTCAGTACACAGCATTGGCCATATTACCAATTAGACAACCAAAACCGATGGACCCCAGAAGGCTCTCTAGATCCTCAAATTATGCATGACATTTTTAACTTCTACAAGTGATCAAAAGGGTGGAAGGAGATTCCCCTATGTGAAGACCTTTTCCCTCCTTCACTCACGTCCTGAACTATGCTTCTCCAATAGATCCTAACCCTCAGCCTTCTGCTCCAGACTCTCTGCTTTCACTCCCACCTGAGCAACCTGATTTCTCCCCTCCATTTACTAGATCAAAAAACCAAACCTCGGCCGGTTCTCAGACAATTGCGCCCTTGCTGAGGTATCAGGTACTGAGGTACCCCTCCACCCACTCAGTCCTCTTTTCTCCAGTAAGTGCCCAGAGCAGGTCCCATCAGGTCCTCTTACCAGCTAACCCAAAGCTCAAACCAGCTGAGGAGATCCCTCAGACCACTATCCAAGATGTAATGAAAGTGACCTTTAAAGTTGCCTTGTCATCACTGAAAACAGGTGACTAAGAATTTAAAGTCCCTCACAGGCTTTTTGGGATACTCACTCCTGTCGTCCCCTCTGCTCTACCTGTTCTACTGCTCAAGTTTTTGTTGCCAGGAAAATCACAAACCCCTTTCCCAATATTTTTTTACATCTCTCCTTCCTAATTCTCAGATAAACGGAGCTGCTCTCAGCCTTGCTTTCCACGTCTTGCCCCTCTTTACCAGGCCCACAGAAAAGTCTTATATGACCTTCTCCAGAAGTCTTCACCATTGCTGACTTTAGGACTTTCAGCAAAAGAGTCCCTATAAAAGAATTCAATGTAGATAAACTCCGTGTTTTCATGTCGCCCTGTTCTACTTGGCCAGTGGCTGGAAAAATCAGCACTCCTAAGCTAGACACCCCCTTACGAGTTTTTCACAAAATAAGTGAACAAGGCCTCTGGCCTTGAGCTGGGGATTCACAGAGATGGCTACAATTCTAAGTAAAGAAGTTACCAACTAGGCTCCATGGTAACAGCTGGCAGGGAGAAAAAAAAGAGAAAAGAAAAAGCTCTCCCTGTCCCAAGTGTCCTTGAAAAGTTAACTTGCTGAGAACAGAGGAAAAAATAACAGAAACAAAAACTGCTTTTTGTGAACTTCTGCAGACTGTGAACTTCTGAGCCCCTTCCCTTACATGTTGGGTACAAATTCTGAAACTACCTAAACTTGGGGTTCAGAAGATTAATTGATTACAACAGAAGCAATACCCTCTAAATCCGTTTGCAACCAAATAGGGCTGTTTCCCTGTCTTCGGTGCTATCTTAGATTCCTTTCCTTTTCCGTACCTACAACAGTATAATTCTATATACTTAAACATTGTTTATGTTTTCATGAAATGGTCAACAGATGTGATTAATTATATAATGGTGCAGATGTTTCCCAGAGTGTTCTAGGATGATGCATGTTCATTTAAAGATCAAATCGGAGGGCATACAACCTGTTTCCACCGGGAACCTGTATCTCTCACTTTAGCCATCCTATTAGGAATAGGAGTTGCTGCAGGAGTGAGCACAGGAACCCTAGTCCATGGGACACAACAAATGACCCAATTAGAAGCAGCAATAGACCAAAAATTAAAGATAATAAAACCTCCATCACAGCTTTACAGGAATGTTTAACCTCTCTCTCTCTGAAATTGTTTTACAGAACAGGCGAGGGTTAAACCTTCTCTTCATGAGAGAAGGGGGACTTTGTGCTGCATTGAGGGAAGAAGGTTGTTTTTATGCCGACCATACTGGAGTTGTATAAGAACCTATGAGTATATTAAGAAAATGCCTTTAAGAGTGTCAACGAGAGAGAGAGGCCCAAAAAGGGTGGTTTGAGTCTTGGTTCACACAGTCCCTCTGGTTAACTATGCTTTCATAAGCCCAGGCCTGTCCATTAATAATCCTCATATTGTTGCTAACTGTAGGACCCTGTTGGCTCAACCATGTAGTTTCCTTTCTCGAAGCTCAAATTGGACAATTTAAACTTATGGTAATCAGACAACAATATACCCCACTAGGAGACATAAAATGTGACACCCTTCAATGATCACTTTCATGATTAAAAGTAACCAGAAGAAGAATTGGGGAATAAAAAGTTAATAAAATAGGTACTTGTCACTTCCTATTTTTCTGTATGCTTAATAAAACACTGTTGAAATCTTGAGAACTGTTTGCTAATCTTGTTCCCAGAATGTGCTGTCCCCAACTGCCAAACTGCAGAATGTACTCCATCATCCCGTTGAAAGCAAACTGCCCACTCTCCCTGACGCATCAATAATTTTCCCTCCCTGCCCTCTCCAAGGAAAGTATATAAGCTCTGTTTAAGCTGTTCTCAGGACTCTCTGCTCTATTCAAGTGAGCTCTGAGCCCCAGCATGCTGGACCCTCAATAAACCCTTTGTTGTTGCATGAGACAGTCTCTTGGTGGTCTCTTCCACCTATGCCTGCCCGACCATTACAATATTCCAACTCTATATTCTTATAAATATCTCAGGTTCCCAATACCATTATTCATCCAGCAGAATAATTCCTAACCCATATCAAACATGTTATTAAACATAACCATACACTCTTCCCTCAATCTAACTTTACAGAAGAGCAGGCACAGAGTTGGTATTACAATACAGGAATGTAGGGGATTGTTCATCTGCTGAGAACCTCAAAGATCCATGCAGATATGATCACTGGAGAAGATGTAGGCAGCTATGAAGGACCTGAGAGAGCAAAAGTCATCTTCCATGGAAAACAACCTGGTCAGTATGAAGGGTTGTGTCTGAATCAGGCTCTCAAATTTTAATGTAGAGAAGATGGACCAAACCAGGCCTGTTTAGAGAGTTGTTCCCGGGTGCCTATGGTTGATATACCATTCTAACTTGTGAAACTGTCACAGGTAGTAGGGGCAGCCTGCATCTCATGGGACCCTTGGAAGCAAATGTTAGGACAAAGTGGCTGCCAAGGCAGTGACCTCATTCAGTTCCTGAAGGAATTGACCTCACCTCACTTCCTTGTTGATGGAACTATCCGAACTTGGGATCCAGGAAGCCAGGCACACAGAGCCAGTCCCAGTCCCAGTCCCAGTGGTCTCACTTGTTTGGATTTACCAAAGACAGAGTCAGTCTTTCTTGGTACCTACTGATGTGAGGATGGCAAAATGCCAAGAGAGCTCTGAAGAGGGGCCTTTCCTGAGAAAAAGGTAGTTGCTCAATGCTGGCTCCTGACAACTTTACAGAGTTGGCTAAGGAGGACAGATCTGAGAGAGAACATGCCATTTTAAGGGAACATACTGTGGCCCACTAGTCAGAGGACACTCCAAATAGTCTCAGAATTACTTAGGGAAAGGAGGTGCCTTTATGGGTGTAGGTGTAGGTTTGTGGTTTTCACTTGTTCTGAGAATAGGTATCAAAGGTGGTTTGTTTGGATTGAGTGAACTCTTTCTGGTAAGTACTTTGACAAGGCGAGTGTTTTTATGTCTGTATATAAAACGGTGTTCGTGGTTGTAGACATAAGAAGGGAAAATGCATCAATGGATGTGTCCTGTCTAGTAGAAAGCTTGCCAGCCTTCATACTGCCCAATTTATGAATGGACTGCTACTTGACTTATGGATGGGCAACATCTGCTATCCTCCAAAGTTCCTGTTTTCTTCCTGAATTCTGGCCTCTCTAAAGAATAGGCTCATGCTTTTGTGCCCAAGATATGTACCACCTCCAAGCTCTGTGACATGGACATGTACTGGATACCTGAAGGGAATGACGAGCTTCTTAGAAAACTGAGATATCAGTATGACCAGTAAAGTCTCAGTGGAGAAAGCCTGCTTTGTGCCTTTTGCTTACCTATTGTTTTATTGCCCTGAATGTCAGGAAGGTCTCTGCCTCAGGCCTCCCCTTTGTGAAGCCTGAAGAAAAGAGTTCTCAAATTGAAATGAATGGGCATCACCTGTGGCTCTGTGCTTAATTGCTTTGGAAAGGGATGTGTCTGAATCAGCCTCTTGGCACTGTGTGAGGCTGTGGCTTAGATTCTCAGCACTAGATGGATCCAAAGAAATATCTCATGTGTGCATCCAATACAAAAATGGCTAAAAGAGCAGATATTGTAGATGAAGTCTCTCGCCTTCCTATGTAAAGTTCCTGACCTCCATTAAGTGAGAATAGTGATACTTTGGGTCAAATGAGATATTTAAAGCCCTGTAGAGGCTAGCCTATAGGTGCATGGGTTTTCTCATGATTCCAATTCACATAAAGAATCTAAACCGCACAGTAATTAGGCCTCAAATTGGAGAAGCAAAGCAGCATTAACGGCATGCCTATTTGATCACTCTTGGTTAACAGGAAGGGTGTCTAGGCCACACAGACTTTAGGAAAATGAGGGAAAAAGGGAGCTTATTTTGGACACTGTTGTGGGCTGCGCCCCTCATGGAAACCTGCTACCAGAGGTAATGATTAGTGTCTATATGGAAGAAGATGAGGGCCATGTGGGAGTGTTTTGGTTTTAATTGTGGACATTTGTATCGTGGTTGGAAGAGATGACTGGGTCCACCTGGGCTTGAACTCTGGTGTGACTCCCATTAGAGACTGAGTTCTGGAACTGACCTCAGAGCAGTATTGCCATGAATTTTTTTGGGATTTTATTAGGCCACGCATGAGAGTGACCCTTGGAAACTGAGATCTAAGGCCAGTGTGGATTTCCACAGAGCACTGGGAATCTCAGCCAGGATATAACATGATTTTATTTTTAAAGACTTGGCAGCCATAGTTGAGAGTCAAAACACACATGGAACTCACATTGTAGACCTCAATGGGTCTGGCTTCATGTGACCTTTTGGCCACTCTTTGGGAAGACTTGCCTGTGAGAGTTCTTCAGAGATTTCATTGAAATGAGCTTCCTCACCATTTAATGGTTCCTGAATTAATTGAAACCCATAGTGCCTCCAACTTCATCCTTGAAAAATGGCTAGATAAATACCATGAAATTTTTGAAATTCCCATGACCAGGTGGCACTGGAGAAACTTTGGATGTCCTGTTGCTGATCATGAGTATACCAGACGGTGCCTTGATTGACTGGGTTTCATGAAAATGGTGTAGATCAGATATGCCAGTAAGTTGGAGCCTGCTGAGCAGTGGGCCTAGAGCAATGTTGGGCAGGTGTGTGACACAAAATATGCGCTGGGGCCATTTCGATCTGCCATTGGCTTCCAAATGCCTTGTGACTGACAGGATGCAGCCAGCAGACGCTTATTTGTAAAGGCATCTTGTTATATGAAGAGTTTTGACCCTGTCCCTTACTTTTGGAAACTCCTCTACCACCTCCAAGTTTGTGAACTCCTGATCATATTCCATTCCAGATTTGTATTCTCAGAATTCCTAACTCTTTTTCCCTAATTGTGTCTTACTTGGGGTGAAAGTATTGTCAAGGCATTGTTCTGGATGAGAGTGGGAAAAATTTTGTGTAGCACATATTTGCATACACATTGGATTCATTTTCCAATTTTCCATTCAGAATACTAAATCCCTGACACTAACATATACCCTATTAGACTCTGACTACTAATCCTAATATGGTGGAGTAAAATAACCCAAACGGAATAGAAATACAAGCAGTTCAGAGAAGGCATGGTGTGTAGTTGGAATTGTCTTTTGCATTATATTGGGTAGAAGGTATAAACTAGTTAATTTTTTTATTGAAAGAGTTCTCCATGTGCTCTTAAAGTAAACAAATGTATGAATTCGTGTCTCCCTTTCTCCGTAGCATATTCAGCACATGTATTTTTATATGCACATACAGAATCCTACCTGGTACCACTCGTACAATCTTGTGAGGTGGCTTACTTGGCAGATACAAATTGCGAGAAGACATCACAGCTCCTAAACACTGTTGGAACAGAAAATTAAACCTATGGGTGAGCTTCCTAGATGAACAACATTATACATAAATCCATGTTCAGTAAAATGAATATTTTTGCATCTGTGGATGATTTATATTTCATGGTGAATTTCGATTGGCATATATATTGCTACTTTTTAATGTCTGTGTGTATATATATATATATATATATATATATATATATATATATATACAGTCTCCAGATTTTTCAAAATATGAAATATATGTGTCTTATTACACACTTCCTAAATTCATTCATATTCATGTATGTGGATTTATAATCAAATTTTCACATGATTATTCTTAGAAATATTCATCCACCTGAAATACATATTTTTTCCTACTAGTGAAAACTAACTTCAGTGAATGTTGCATACAAATCCTAATATTTCTACAGTAACTGACCCAGTTTAACATCAATGCGAGTAGATTCCAATGGGACATGCTGTGTGTTTTGACATTCATTTTTATTCAACACTGGTACATTATGATTTCTTCAGTTTATGCACATCATAGGATATATTTTTCATCCACAGTTTCGCAAATTTATAGGCATTTGTTTCACTTTCAATCAATTCCTTCTTCAGAACACATGTATTCATCCATGTTTCTTGACTGGTCTTTTCATGAGACTTCTTTACAAAACACATTATTTTCAATTTTCATAATCATTTTTGAAGCGAAACTCAGACACCGTTCATGATAAACAATAACACTAATATTAACAATAGATGTATAACTGGTTGGAATGAATGATTTTATATCAATATAAGATATCTTAAATATTTTCAGATATCAATTCCATCCATTATTTAAAGTGGAATCAGCTATATTATTTATTCACAGTGTGGTCAATTCATGCATTATCTCTATATTCATAGACACAGGGCACACCTCTTTGTACAACCAATACTTATGTATATGTCTTCTAAATATTACTGCCAGAAATGGTGTAAGAAATACTCATGTCACCAGATCTACATACACATTTTATCACAGTAATATTCGGGACACAAAAAGTAAATGTCACACTTATGATTGTACCGGAGTCTGAATGGAAAGTGAACATGGATTACTAAAAACATTCCTGTCCATGTTGCCTAATCCTCTCAATTATCAATCCTGTTGGTGACTACATATTTGTTTCTTCCAAAGATTATATATTCAAACTCTACCCTGTTGAAAATGCCTAATCATATCACTCACTTTATACTTTGCCTGATTTCATTATGTCTCTATTGATATGTGGTTTCCTACATATTTTCCCCAGTTCATCATTGTGACTGACCCTTCACATGAAGTTATGTTTACTTTCACTCTCTAACCAAAACACTATTGCGATAGAACATATATTCCAAATCCTATATTGACACTTCTTCCTAAACCTACTATCTACCTAATCCTACCGACTATCCGTTTTTGACTGGATGTTCTCTTCGACATTCAATCATCCAAGGTACAAGGTTCTATGCCATTATATATCTATTTTTCTGAGACATCTGTGCACAATGTAAATCAAAGTTAAGTATCCCAATCAAGGGCCCAATGCCCTCTAGGCTTCAAAATTACCTAGATTTCTGTTTTTATTTATATATTTAACCTCTATATTTTTATAAATATCGCAGGTTCCCAATACCATTATTCATCCCGCAGAATGATTCCTAACCCAATTCAAACATTTTATTAACCCTAAGAATACACTGTTCCCTCAATCTAAATTTAATGAAAAGCAGGGACAGAGTTGGTCTTACAATACAGGAATGTAGGGGATCTTCCACCTGCTGAGAACTTCAAAGATCCATGTAGAAATGAACCCTGGAGAAGATATAGTCATCTATGAAGGACCTGAGAGAGCAAAAGTCATCTTCCATGTCAAACACCCTGGTCAGGATGAAGGGATGTGTCTGAATCAGCCTCTCTCTTCTTAATGTAGAGGAGAAGGACCAAACCAGGCCTGTGTGGATAGCTATTCCCGGGTTCCTAAGGTTGACATACCATTCTAACTTGTGAACATTTCAGAGGAAGTAGGGGAACCCTCCATCTAATGGGACCCTTGGAAGCAACTATTAGGACAAAATGGTTTACAAGACAGTGAATTCATTCAGTTCCTGAAGGAAGTGACCTCACCTCACTTCCTTCGTGATGGATTTCTCTGAACTTGGGATCCTGGAAGCCAGGCACACAGAGCCAGTCCCAGTCCCAGTCCCAGTGGACTCACTTGCTTGGATTTACCAAAGACAGAGTCAGTCTTTCTTTGTTCCTACTGATATTATGATGCCAAAAGCAAGGAGAGCTCTGAAGAGGGGCCTTTCCTGAGAAAGCCGGTAGTGGCTCAAAATTCCCTTCTGACAACTTAAAAGAGTTGGCCAAGTAGACCAGATCTGAGACAGGACAGGACATTTCGGGGAAACATTGTATGGCCCACCAGTCAGAGGACACTCCGTAGAGTCACAGACCTACTTGGGGGAAGGAGGTGACTTTGTGGGTGTGGTTGTGGGTTTATGATTTTGTCTCATCTTCTGAGAATAGGTAGGAAAGGCGGTTAGTTTTTTTTTTTTTTTTGGAGTGTACTGTTTCTAGTAAGTCGTTTGACAAGGCGAGTGTTTCTATGTCTGTGTATTCCACTGTGTCCGTGGTTGTATACATTAGAAACGAGAATGCATCAATGTATTTGTCCTGTCTAGTAGAAAGCTTCCCAGCATTCAACCTGCCCAATTTATGAATGGGTTGCGGCTTTCCTTAAGGATGGGCAACACCTACTATCTTCCTAATTACCAATTTTCTTCCTGAATTCTTTCCAATCTCCAGAATTGGCTCATGTTTTTTTGTCCAAGATATGTACCACCTCCAAGCTCTGTGACATGGCCATGTACTGGATATCTGCAGGGAATGGCGAGCATCTCAGAAAACTCAGATATCAGTGTGACCAGTAAAGTATCAGTGGAGAAACCCTGCTTTGGGCCTTTTGCTTACATAATGTTCTGTTGCCCTTAATTTCAAGAAGTTCTTTGCCTCAGGCCACCCCTTTGTGAAGCCTGAGGAAAACAGTTTTCAAATGGAAATGAATGGGCATCACCTGTGGCCCTTTGCTTTATTGCTTTTGAAAGGGATGTGTGTGATTTAGCCTCTTGGCCCTGTGTGAGGCTGTGGCTTAGATTCTCAGCACCTGATGGATCTAAAGAAAGATCCCATGTGTGCATCCAAAACCAAAATGGCCAAAGGAGCAGTCCTTGTGGATGACGTCTCGCCTTCCTCTGTGAGGTTCCTGACTTCCATCAATAGGGATCCTTTGGGTCAGAGGAGTTCTCCAAAGCCCTGCAGAGGTGCTTGGGTTTTCTCATGACTCCAATTCACATAAAGAATCTTAACCTCTGAGTCAATTGGCCTCAAAGTAGAGAAGCGGTGTAGTCTTCACAGCATGCCTATTTCATCACGCCTGGTTCACAGAAAGTATGTCCAGGCCACCCTGACTTTAGCAAATGAGTGGCAAGGGAGCTTATTTTGGACACTGTCTTGGACTGCGCTCCTCATGAAAACTTCCAGCCAGAGGTTATGATGAGTGTCTATATGGAAGAAAATGAGGGCCATGTCGAAGTGTTTTGGTTTTAATTGTGGTCATTTGTGTGTCAGTTGGAAGAGATAACTGTGTTCACCTGGGCTTGAACTGTTGTGTGATTCCACTTAGAGACTGCTTTCTGGAACTGACCTCAGTAAGTATTGCCATGAATTGTTTTGAGATTTTAGGAGGCCACGCATGAGATTCGCTCTTGGTATCTGTGATCTAGGCCCTGGGTGGCTTTGCACAGAAAACTGGGAATCTTTGCAAGGATATCACATGATTTTATTCTGAAAGACTTGGCAGCCATCGATGAGAGTCAAAACACACATGGACCTAACATTGTAGACCTCAATGGGCCTTGCTTATGTTACCATTTGGCCTCTGTTTCTGTAGCCTTGCCTATGAGAGTTCTCTAGAGCTTTCATTGAAATGAGCTTCCTCACCATTTAATGGTTCCTGAATTAATTGAAACCCAGAGTGTCTCAAATTCATTTTTGAAAAATGGCTAGATAAATACCATGCAAGTTTTGAAATTCCCATGACCAGGTGGCACTGGAGAACCTTTGGATATCTGGTTCCTGATCATGAGTGTACCAGACAATGCCTTGATTGACTGGGTTTCATGAAAATGGAGTAGAACAGAGATGCCTGTAAGTTGGAGCCTGCTGAGTAGTGGGCCTAGAGCTGTGGTGTGAAGGTGTGTGATAAACATCTGTGGTGGGGCCATGTGAATATGTCTTTGACTTCCAAATGGCTTGTGACTGACATGCTGCTGCCAGCAGACCCTTATATGTAAAGGCATCTTATTATATAGAGGGGTTTCAGGGCAATGTTCAGAATCAGGTTGCTCTTGTCAAGGGGGCAAGCTATGTGGGATAGAAGCCTGGTTGGTGCATTCTCCTGTAAACCCTGACCCACCACACCTGACAGAACTCCCTCCAGCACTGTGTCCCTGATGAACTCCTTGTATTTTTTGAAGCAACACCAAACTACGAGTGCAGCAGCCAGAAACACCACGAAAAGTGGAGGATAACCAAATGACTTCACAGTCCATGCGGGCAGACACTTAGACCCAGGTGGCCAAAAATTGCCGACAAAGATAGAATTCATCACTGCTGCCTAATGTTCATTGGAAAACAAGAAACCATGTCCTCCAGGTCACATAGATGCCATTCCAGATTTGATGGTCTCACTACAAAGGAAGCTAAATCTCCTGACAACAACATATACTTTAAGTGCCCAAACTCAGAGGCAGTTTGTCAAGAAGTCTTTAGGCCAAAAGAACTTCATGTTTGTGGAGTGTTTACCCTATCCCTTACTTTTGGATACTCCTCTCCCAACTCCAAGGTTGTGAACTCCTGAGCATTTTCCATTCCGGATATGTATTCACAAATTTTCTAACTCTTCTCCTCTAATTGTGTCTTACTTGTGGTGAAGGAAATGTCAAGGCATTGTTCTGGATCAGAGTGGGGAGATTTTTGTGTAGCACATATTTGAATACACATGAGATTAATTTTCCTATTTTCCATTCGAAATTCTGAATCCCTGACACTTACCCATACCCTACTAGACTCTCACTACTAATCCTAATATGATGGAGAAAAATAACCCAAACAAAATAGAAATACAACCAGTTCAGAGGAGGCCTGTTGTATAGTTGGACTTGCCTTTTGCATGATAAAGGGTAGGTGTTACAAATCTAGTCAATTTTTAAATGAAAAAGTTCTCCATGTGATTTAAAGTTAACAAATATGTGAATTCTTGTTTCCCTTTCTCTGAAGCCTATTCAGAACATGTATTTTTAATGCACATATTGAATCCTACCTGGTATCACACTTATATTTTTGTGAGGTGGATGACATGGCAGATACAAATTGTGAGAAGAGATCACTCCTCCTAAACACTGTTGGAACTGAAAATTCAACCTATGGGTGAGCTTCCTAGTTGAACAACATTTTACTTAAATCCATGTTTAGTAAAATAAATATTTTTTCTTCAATGGATGATATATATTTCATGATGAATTTCTATTGGCATATATATTGCCAGTTTTTAATGTCTCTGTGTGTGTTTTTTGTATCTATATATATATTCTCCAGGTTCTTCAAAACATGAAATATATGTGTCTTTTATACACTCCATAAATTTATTCATGTTCATGTACTTGGATTTATAATCAACTTTTCAGAAGATTATTCCAGAAATATTCATCCACCTGAAATTCATATTTGTTACCTAGTACTGAAAGCTAACTTCAGTGAACGGTGCACACAAATCCTAATATTTTTATAGTAACTGACCCAGTTTAATATCAAAGCTAGTTGATTCCTATGGGACATGTTATGTATTTTGACGTTTATTCCTATTCAACACTGGTAAATTACTATTTCTTCTTTTTTTGCACATCATAGGATATATATTTAATCCAAAAGTTATCAAATTTACAGGTATTTGTTTCACTTTCAATCACTTCCTGCTTCAGAACACACGTATTCCTGCAGGTTACTTGACTGGTCTTATCATGAAACTTCTTTCCAAACACATTATTTTTGATTTTCATAATGATTTTTGAAGCAAAATATACACAATTTTCATGAGTATCCATAACCCTAATATTTCCATTAGATGTATAAATGGTTGTAATGAATGTATGTGTATCAATATAATATTTCATGTATATTTTCAGATATCAATTCATTCCATTATTTAAAGTTGGAACCAGTTATATTTTTAATTCTCAGTATGGTCTCTTCATGCATTATCTCAATATTCATAAACACATGGTACACCCATTTGTACCCCCAATACTAATTTATGCATCTTCAAAATATTGCTCCCAGAAACAGTGGAAGAAATACTCCACCTGATCTACATATACATTTCATCACTGTAATAATCTGGACACAAAATGCAAAGTTCACCTTTATGATTGTACCAAAGCCTAAATGGAAATTGACCATGGATTACTAAAACATCTATGTCTAAATTGCCTAATGCTCTCAAATGTCAATCTATTTGTGACTCCATATTTATTTTTCCCTAAGATTATACAGTCAAGTTCAACCCTGTTGAAAATGTCTAATATTATCACTCACTTTGTACTATACCTGATTTCATAATATCTCTATTGATATCTGCTTTGCTACATATTTTCCCCAGTTCATCATTGTGAGTGACCCTACACATGTGCTGATATTGACATTCACTCTCTAACCGAAACCCTATTGTTAAAGAACTTTTGGTCCAAAGTCTATACTCGCCCTCATTTCAACACCTACCGACTATCTTCCTGATCCTACAGACTATCCCTGTTTGATTGGATGTTCTCTTCTACATTCAATCATCCAAGGTACAAGGTCCTATTTCATTGTATATCGATTTATCTGAGACATCTGTGCATAACATAATTCAATGCTAAGTATCCCAATCAAAGGCCCAATGCCCTTCTGGGCTTCAAATCTTACCTAGATTTCTGTTTTCATACTTATATTTCACCTATATATTCTTAAAAATGTCACAGGTTCCCAATACCATTATTAATTGAGCGGAATGATTCCGAACCCAAATCAAACATGTTATTAACCTTAACCATACACTGATCCCTCAATCTAACTTTTCAGAAGAGCAGGGACAGTGTTGGTCTCAAAATACAGGCATGTAGGGGATTCTCCACCTGCTGAGAACCTTAAAGGCCCATGCAGAAATGATCCATGGAGAAGATGTAGGCAGCTATGAAGGACCTGAGAGAGCAAAAGACATCTTCCATGGTGAATAACCTGGTCAGGATAAAGGGTTGTGTCTGAATGAGCCTCTCTTTTTTTCATATAGATAAGATGGACCAAAACAGGCCTATGTGGAGAGCTGTCCCTAGGTGCCTATGGTTGATATACCATTATAACCTGTGAAAAAATCACAGGAAGTAGGGGCAGCCTCCATATCATGGGACCTTTGGAAGCAACTGTGAAGGCAAAGAGGTTGCCAAGATAGTGACCTCATTCAGTTCCTGAAGGAAGTGACCTCATCACACTTCTTTGGTGATGGAACTGTCTGAACTTGGTATCCAGGAAGCCAGGCACTCAGAGCCAGTCACAGTCCCAGTCCCAGGGGTCTCAATTTTTTTGATTTACCAAGGAGAGAGTCAGAGTTTCTTGGTAACTACTGATGTGTGGATGGCCAAATACCAGGAAAGCTCTGAAGAGGGGCCTTTTCTGAGAAAGCAGGTAGTGGCTCACCACTGGCTCCTGACAACTTCACAGAGTTGGACAAGGAGACCAGATCTGAGAAAGGACAGGCCATTTCAGTGGAACATAGTATGACCCACCAGTCATAGGACACTCTGGATAGTCACAGTCCTACTTGGGGGAAGGAGGTGCCTTTGTATGTGTGTGTGTGTTTGTGGTTTTGTCTCATGTTCTGAGAATAGGTAGTAGCGGCGGTTTGTTTGGTTTTGAGTGAACTGTTTCTAGTAAGTCATTTGACAAGGCGAGTGTTTCTATGTCTCTGAATCCCACTGTGTCCGTGGTTGTAGACAGTTGAAAAGAGAATGGATCAATGGATTTGTGTTGTCTAGTAGAACGCATCCCAGCATGTATCCTGCCAAATTTATTAATGGTCTGAGGCTTTCCTTATCGATGGGCAACACCTGCTATCTTTCTAAGTTCCTGTTTTCTTCCTGAATTCTGGCCAATATCCAGAATAGGCTCATGGTTTTCTCTCCAAGATATGTACCACCTCCAAGCTCTGTGACATGGCCATGTACTGGATAGCTGAAGGGAATGGAGAGCATCTCAGAATACTCAGATATCAGAGTGACCATTTAAGTCTCATTGGAGAAACCCTGCTTTGGGCCTTTTGCTTACCTATTGTTCTGTTGACCTGAATGTCAGCAAGGTCTTTGCCTCAGGCCATCTCTTTTTGAAACCTGAAGAAAACAGTTTTCAATTGGAAATGAATGGACATCCCCTGTGGCTCTTTTCTTAATTTCTTTGGAAGGAGATGTGTCTGATTCAGCCTTTTTGCCCTTTGTGAGTCTGTGGCTTAGATTATCAGCACCTGATGGATCTAAAGAATGATCCCATGTGTGCATTCAAACCAAACTAGCCAAAAGAGCAGTCATTATGGATAAAGTCTCTCACCTTCCTTTGTAAGTTTCCTGACCTCCATCAAGTGAGAATAGGGATCCTTTGGGTCAATTGAGTTCTTAAAAGCCCTGCAGAGGCTAGCCCATAGGTGCTTGGGTTTTCTGATTACTCCAATTCACATAAAGAATCTAAACCCCACAGTCAGTAGGCCTCAAATTGGTGAACCGAAGTAGTATTAATGGCAGGCCTATTTGACCACTCCTGGTTCACAGGAAGGTTGTACAGGCCACCCTGACTTTAGGCAAACCAGAGGCAAGGGAGCTTATTTTGGACACTGTCTTGGGCTGCGCCCCTCATGGAAACCTTTAGCCAGAGGATATGATGAGTGTCTATATGGAAGAATATGAGGGCCATGTGGGAGTGTTTTGGTTTTAATTGTGGTCATTTGTGTGGCAGTTGGAAGAGATGACTTGTAAGATTCCAGCAGACGTCGGAGGAAGAGACTACCAAGAGACTGGCTCATGCAACAGCAATGGGGATTTATTGAGGATCCAATTCAGTTCGCTGGGGCTCTGTGCTCACTCAACAAGCAACAGCGGCCCAGATCCCCGAGAAGAGGTTAAGCAGTGCTTCAGTACACTTTTTGGGTAGGCAGAGGCTTTATATATATCAGAGGAAATCATCTTGATCAGCCGGAAAATCGAACAACAACTCTCCAACTTGATTAGCACATTCATTGGTGGAATCAGGTCGGGCGGGGGTGATAGGTCGATCCTAAGGAGGGGGGTACATTCAAACTGATTGGTTTGGGCCCTGATATGCTTAGGTGCCAAGCTGCACAGGGTCCTAGATTATTAAACAACTGGATGGTCAGGGGGAATATTTAATGGGCAGTGAAAGGATTGTCCTAACAGCTACAGGAATTTCAGGTTTTAGGTTTAGCATGGGAACTTAACAATACCTGGTCCTTTACATTTTAACTCAGGCTTTGCAGCTTAGAAACTTTACAACACCCGCTATTTTACACTTTAACTTCAATTTCTTTTACCCTAACAGACTGGGTCCACCTGGGTGTGAACTCTGGTGTGATTCCCCTTAGACACTGAGTTCTGGAACTGAACTCAGAGAAGAGGTGTCATGAATTGTGTTGGGATTATAAGAGGCCACACATGAGAGTTGCCCTTGGAAACTGAGATCTAGGCCCAGGGTGGCTTTCCACAGAGCATTGGAAATTTCAGCCAGGATATCACATGATTTTATTCTGAATGACTTGGCAGCCATAGTTGAGAGTCAAAACACACATGAAACTCACACTGTAGACCTCAATGGGCCTGGTTTCATGTGACCTTTTGGCCACTCTTTGAGAAGCCTTGTCTGTGAGAGTTCTATAGAGATTTCATTGAAATCAGCTTTCTCAAAATTTAAAGGTTCCTAAATGAATTGAAACCCACAGTGCCTCCAACTTCATCCTTGAAAAATGGCTAGATAAATACCATGAAATTTTTGAAATTCCCAGGACCAGGTACCACTGGAGAAAGTTTGGATGTCCGGTTTCTGATCATGAGTATAACAGACAGTGCCTTGATTCACTGGGTTTCATGCAAATGGTGTAGAACAGAGATGCCAGTAAGTTGGAGCCTTCTGAGTAGTGGGCCTAGAGCAGTGGAGGGCAGGTGTGTGATAAAACATCTGTGGTGGGGCCATGGGGATCTTCCATTGTCTTCCAAATGGCTTGTGACTGACATGGTGCAGCCAGCAGACCCTTATATGTAAAGGCATCTTGTTATTTGGAGAGGTTTCAGGGCAATGTTCAGAATCAGGATGCTATGGTCAAGGGAAAAGCTATGTGGGATAGAAGCATGGTTGGTGCATTCTCTTGCAGACCCTTACCCACCACAGGTGACAGAACTCCCTCCAGCACTGTACCAGGTGAACTACTTGTATTTCGTGAAGCAAATAACAAACTCCCAGTGCAGCAGTAAGAAATACCACGAAAAGTGGAGGATGACCAAATGGCTTCACAGTCCACACAGAGAGAAACTTAGCCCCCAGTGGACACTGTTAACCTACATAGAGAGAAATCAGCACTGCTGCCTCATGTTCAGTGGAAAATAAGAAACTATGTCCTCCAGGTCACATACATGCACACCCAGCTTTGATGGTCTCACTACAAAGGAAGCTCCTGACAAATACTTATATTTCAAGTGCGCAACCTCAGAGGCAGTTTCTCAAGAAGTCTTTAGGCCAGCAGAGCTCCATGTTTGTTGAGTGTTTACCCTGTCCCTTACTTTTGGAAACTCCTCTACCACCTCCAAGGTTGTGAACTCCTGAGCGTATTCCATTCCAGATATGTATTCACAGAATTTTTAACTCTTCTCCTCTAATTGTGTCTTACTTCAGGCGAGGGTAATGTCAAGGCATTTTTCTGTATGAGAGTGCAAAAATTTGTGTGCAGCATTTATTTGAAATACTGAATCCCTGACATTAACCCATATCCTAATAGACTCTGACTACTAATCCTAATATGATGGAGAAAAATAACTCAAACAAAATAGAAATACAAGCATTTCATAGGAGGCATGGTTTATAGTTGGACTTGCCTTTTGCATTATATAGGGTAGGAGTAATAAATCTAGTCAATTTTTAATTGAAATAGTTTTCCATGTGTTTTTAAAGTTAACAAATATGTAAATTACTGTCTCCCATTCTCTCTAGCTTATTCAGAACATGTGTTTTTATATGCACATATAGAATCCTACCTGGTTATCACACATACAGTCTCATGAGGAGGCTGATTGGCAGATACAAATTGTGAGAAATGACCACTCCTCGTAAACGCTGTTGGAACTGAAAATACAACCCATGGGTGAGCTTCCTATTTGAACAACCTTATACAAAAATCCATGTTCAGTGAAATTAATATTTTTGGATCTGATGATGATATATATTTCACGATAAATTTCGATTGGCATATATATTGCAATTTTTAATGTCTCTCTCTCTCTGTGTGTGTATATATATATATGTATATATATATATATATATATATATATATATATATATATATATGCACTCTGTCTAGATTTTTCAAAATATGAAACATGTGTCTTATTGTAGACTCCCTAAATTCATTTATATTCATGTATGTGGATTTATAATCAACTTTTCACAAGATTATTCTCAGAAATACTCATCCACCTAAAATACATACTTGTTTCCTAGTACTGAAAACTAACTTCGTTGAATGGTGCATACATATCCTAACATTTCTACAGTAACTGACCCTGTTTAACATCAATTCAAGTAGATTACTATGGGACATGATGTGTATTTTGAAGTTCATTTTTATTCAACACTGGTACATTGCTATTTCTTCAGTTTATGCACATCATAGGATACATATTTCATCCACAAGTTAGCAAATTGATAGGCATTTGTTTCACTTTCAGTCATTTCCTGCTTCAGAACACATGTATTTCTCCATGTTTCTTGACTGATATTTTCATGAGACTTCTTTCCAAACACATTATTTTCGATTTCCGTAATCACTTTTGAAGCAAAACCCACACACCTTTCATGATAACCCATAACCCTAATATTACCATTAGATGTATAACTCGTTGGAATGAATGACTGTATATCAATATTAGATTTCTTATATATTTTCAGATATCAATTCAATCCATTATTTAAAGTGGAACCAGTTATATTATTTATTCACATGATGGTCAATTGATGCATTATCAATATATTCTATGACACAGGGTATACCCTTTTTACCCCCAATACTAATTTATATTTCTTCAAAATAGTGCTCCCAGAAATGGTGGAAGAAATACCCATGTCACCTGATCTACATATACATTTTATCACAGTAATATTCTGGACACATAAAACAAATGTCACTCCTATGATTGTACCAAAGCCTAAATGGAAAATGAGCATGGATTACTAAATGCACCCATGTCCAGGTTGCCTAATGCTCTCAAATGTCAATCCTATTGGTGACTACATATTTGTTTCTTTCTAACATTATATATCCAAACTCAACCCTGTTGAAAATGTCTAGTCCTATGACTCAGTTTATACTTTGCCTGATTTCCTAATGTCTCTATTAATATCTGCTTTCATCCATATTTTCCCCAGTTCATCATCGTGACTGACTCTTTACATGTGCTAACATTTACATTCACTCTCAACTGAAACCATATTGCTAAAGAACTTTTGGTCCAGATCCTATACTCACTCTTCTTCCTAAAACTACTATCTCCTGTTCCTACCGAGTATTCCTTTTTGACTTGATGTTCTCTTCTACATTCAATCATTCAAGGTACATGGTCCTATGCCATTGTATATCGATTTATCTGAGACATCTGTTCAGAACGTAATTCAATGCTAAGTATCCCAATCAAGTTCCCATGCCCTTCTCGGCTTCAAATCTTAACTAGATTTCTGTTTTCATACTTATATTTCACCTATATATTCTTGTAAATATTGCAGGTTCCCAATACTGTTATTCAACCCTCAGAATGATTCCTCACCCAAATCGAACCTGTTATTCACCCTAATCATACACTCTTCCCTCAATCTAACTTTACAGAAGAGCAGGGAAGGAGTTGGTATTTCAATACAGGAATGTAGGCGATCTTCCACCTGTTGAGAACCTCAAATGTCCTACATAAATGACACCTGGATAAGTTGTAGGCAGCTATGAAAGACCTGAGAGAGCAAAAGTCCTCTTCCATGGAAAACAACCTGGTCAGGATGTAGGGATATGTATGAATCAGCCTCTCTCTTATTAATGTAGAGAAGATGGACCAAACCAGGCCTGTGTGGAGAGCTGTTCCTGTGTGCCTATGGTTGATATACCATTCTAACTTGTGAAAGTGTCACAGGAAGCAGGGGCAGCCTCCATCTCATGGGACCCTTGGAGTCAACTCTTAGGACAAAGTGGTTGCCAAGGCAGTGAACTCATTCAATTCCTGAAGGAAGTGACTTACGTCACTTCTGTGGTGATCAAACTCTCTGAACTTAGATCCAGTAAGCCAGGCACCCAGAGCCAGTCCAAGTCCCAGTCTTAGTGGTCTCACTTGTTTTGATTTTCCAAGGATAGAGTCAATCTTTCTTGATACCTACCGATGTGGGAATGGCCAAATAACAGGAAAGCTCTCAAGAGGGGCCTTTTCTGAGCAAGCAGGTAGAGGCTCACCCCTGGCTTCTGACAAGTTCACAGAGTTGACCAAGGAGACCTAATCTCATACAGGACAGGCCATCTCAGGGGAACATAGTGTGGCCCACCAGTCAGAGGACACTCCGGATAGTCACAGACCCATTTGAGGGAAGGAGGTGCCTTTGTTATGTGGGTGTGGTTTTTTGGTTTGTCTCATATTCTGAGAATATGTAGGAAAGGTGGTTTGTTTGGTTTGTAGTGAACTGTTTTTAATAAGTCATTTGACAAGGCAACTGTTTCTATGTCTGTGTATCGCACTGTGTCCGTGGTTGTAGACATTAGAAAAGAGAATGATTCAATGGATGTGTCCTGTCTGGTAGAAAGCTTCCCAGCATTCATCCTGCCCGATTTATGTATGGACTTTGGCTTGCCTTATCGATGGGCAACACCTGCTAATTTCCTAAGTTGCTGTTTTCTTCCTGAATTCTGGCCACTCTCCAGAAGAGGCTCATGGTTTTGTGTCCAAGATATGAATCACTTCCAAGGTCTGTGACATGGCTATGTTCTGGATAGCTGAAGTGAATGGCGAGAATCTCAGAAAACTCAGATCACTGTGACCAGAAAAGTCTCAGTGGATAAACCCTGCTTTGGGACTTTTGCTTACATATTGTTCTGTTACCCTGAATGTCAGGTAGTTCTTTGCCTCAGGCCACCCCTTTGTGAAACCTGAAGAAAACAGTTTTCAAATGGAAATGAATGGAAATCACCTGTGGCTCTTTGCTTAATTGCTTTGGAAAGGGATGTGTCTGAATCAGCCTCTTAGCTCTGTGTGAGGCTGTTGATTAAATTCTCAGCCCCTTATGGATCTAAAGAAAGATCCCATGTGTGCATCCAAAACCAAAATGGCCGAAAGTACAGTCATTGCAGATGAAGTCTTTCGCCTTCCTCTGTAAGGTTCCTGACCTCTATAAAGTGAGAATAGGGAAGATAGACCAAGCCAATTGATGTCTCCTTTTGGAAAAATTGTACCACCAATGAGAGCATCAGCAAAATTACCCCAACACTACCACAAGTCGCTGCACCAACAGATAGTTCACAATGCATACATGTTAGTTCACAATGCATACAAGTGATATATATTCCAGGCAAGTTCTGCAAGCAGTTCAGTGATGGCTATTGCAGAAGCTGTAGATTGGTTTTATCTTTGTCTTCACCAGCACTGGGTTGAAGATTGGAATTCTGGCAATAATGGCTAAAGAAAAAATTACTTACCATTCCAGAAGGCACTAAAAAACCCAATTATCTTAACAGTTTACATTATCTTGAAGAGAATTATTAAATATAATGAAAAGGAAAGGTGGAAGTCAACAAACAGTTCTGCTAAACTCCTTTTTTTGTTCACATATTAAAACAATCCTCAACAGTTGTTTACCCAATTTAAATTAAACTATTTAAATCACGTGAATAAAAAAAAATTTGGATCCATTTTTTCATGAGCGCACATCATATATGATATATGGATATATGTACATTCAAACATAAAACACAAAACACAAGTGTGCACAAATAATATAATATATACAACACATAACATAATAGTAAAGGCCTTATAACTTTTTACAGGTGAAATCACCATTGGAATGTCTAAAAACTCTATAGTCAAAAAATAGAACTGATCAGCAAAACATTAACCTAGGTCTGTATGAGCTCAAAAAAAAAAAAAATAAAAAATAGAACTTCATGATGTGGGAAAGGGCAATAATAAAATAGATATTGAAAAAAGCATCCTGGTTCTGTCGCAGATGTAAGGATAGCCAAACTGGAGTTTTGGATATCAGCTGTTATGAATTTGAGCCAAATCATCTTCTTTTTGGTCTATAGAAATCACTTTAGTTAATTTCTCTGGAATCCATATTGCCTGCTGTTCTTCCTGTGGAAACACACAAACAGACCCCTGACTAAAGACAATCACTGGGTCAGGACTTTAGTTAATCTCTCCAAAATCCAAATCAGCTGCTGTTCTTCCTGTGGAAACACACAAACAGACGCCCGACTCCAGACAATTACTGGGTCAACACTTTTCCATTGTCCTATTAGAATATCCTTCCAAAGGACCTTGGGCTTATGCACATTTTTTGGAAACATATGCCTTTCCACAGCACTAAGTCCTGGTGAATCCAAGTTTAAAAAGTTTAGAGTAAAAAGCGTTAATTTAAGTTTATCTTTGGGGAATATATACCCCTTCTCAATTCCGTCTTTGTGCTTTAATAAGTACATTTTTATTGTTTGATGTGCTCTTTCAACTATGCCTTGTCCCTGTGGATTGTATGGGATTCCTGTTATATGAGTAATGCCAAATGATGAGCAAAATTGTTTAAAAGAGTTAGAAGTGTAACCGGGGGCATTATCTGTTTTTAACTGTTTTGGAATGCCCACAGTGGCAAAATTTTGTAAGCAATGAGCTATAACATCTTTAGTTTTTTTCTCCAGCATGAAGGGAGCCCATTAAAAATCCAGAACAAATATCAACTGTAACATGCAAATATTTTAATTTTCCAAATTCTGGCAAGTGTGTGACGTCCATCTGCCAAATATGGTTAGGTATCAATCCTCTAGAATTGACTCCAAGATTAACTTGTGGTAAAAAGGTCACACAATTTTGACATTGTTTTATAATTTGTCTAGATGTTCCTTAGTTTTTTTGAAATGCTTTTGTAAAGTATAAGCATTGACATGGAACTTTTTAAGAAAATTTATTGCTTCTTCTAGTGTAAAGAAAATATGTATGTATGTCAATTGTAGTTTTATCTGCTAAATCATTGCCCAAACTAAGGGTTTAGGCAATCCTGTATGTGCCCTGATATGTCCTATAAAGAATGGATCTTTTCTGTCCCAGATTAGACTTTGTATAGTGGAAAGCAAAGAGAAAACAGTAGAGAAAGGGGAAATCCTACCAGCATCTTCAAGGGATACTATAGCATTAACTATATACTGACTATCGGAAAATAAATTAAATACAGAATCTTTAAAAATCACAAAAGCTTGTAATACTGTACTAAGCTCTACCTTGTGAGCTGATTGTTTTGGTACTAAAAATATAAAAGTTGGATCAGGTGTAACTATTGCTGTTGTACCATTATTTAACCGATCGGTGAATATATTTGGAGCATTCATGATAGGTGTTTTCTTGTCATTTTTGGAAAAATTACAGGATGCGATGACCAAAAAGACAATAAAAGATAAGATGGTAAGTGGTTATCAAATGAAACATTACATTTACACACGATTATTGCCCAAGTATTTAACTAATTAGCTAATTCATCAATTTGATTCATAGTATATGGAGTAATAATTTTATTGGGTGAAATTCCACACACTCTTTTTGCTGCTTTTATTCCTATGAGTATTAATTCTCCCTCAGCCTCAGGATAGCAAGTAATAATAGTGTTAGAAGAATAAGATAAATGTATCCATAATAATGGACCTTCTTCCCAAAATACTCCTGTAGAAATATTTTTTTTTGTTGTTAGTACAATAAATAATAAATGCAAAATTATATCAACTCTATCCAAAAGCATATTTCCCATATATGTTTCAATGATTTTTATTGCTTTTCTTGCTTCAGGCGTTAACATTCTGAGTGAATTTGGATCTCATGGTCCTTTTAGGATATCAAATAAAGGTCCCAACTCTCCTGTTGGTATACCTAGATGAGGCCTTATCCAATTTAAGTCTCCTAATAACTCTTGAAAGTCATTAATTGATTTGAGTTGATCTACTCGTATTTGAATTTTTGGTTGACTGACCATGGTTGAGGATAATAGAGCTACTAAATAATTAATTGGAAAATTTAATTGTATTTTACCTATTGCTATCTCTAGGTTATAATTTTTTAATACGTTTGTAAGTGTGGCATACCATTCTAGCAATGGGTTTTTAACTTTGTGTGCTAATAATACATCATCCATATAGTGAAAAATTTGTATTTCAGGAATTTGATTTCTAAGTGGCTGGATTACTTTGTTAACATAAATTTGACGCATAGTTGGGCTGTTAGCCATCCCTTGAGGGAGTACTTTCCACTCATATCTCTTGTCAGGACCTTCATGATTCAGTGCAGGTATAGTAAATGCAAAACTTGGAATATCCTCAGGATGAATTGGAATTGAAAATAAAACGATCTTTAATATCTACAACGAAAACATACCAAGTTTTTGGCAAAGCACACAATTGAGGAATCTCTGATTGAGCAGGTCCCATAATAACCATCCCATTATTAATGGCTCTTAAATCTTGCAATAATCTCCATTTACCAGATTTCTTTTTAAGGACAAAAATGAGAGTATTATGGGGAGACACAGAAGGTTGTATATGTCCTTCCGCTAATTGTTGTTTGACCAGGTCATGGGCTACTTGTATCTTTTCTTTAGTCAGGGGCCACTGAGGAACCCATACTGGTCTTTCTGATTTCCAAGTAATATTTATTGTCTCAGTGGCCCTTTCTGAAAATCCAGCCCATATCTATCTGTTCCTTGATCTTTTTGTATTGGTGTTGCTATACCTTGTTCTTGCTTTTCTAATCTTTTTCCTTTCCTAAAATCTTGTCTAGCCATAATAGTGGGTGAATTTTGATTGATGTTATTTGTTAATGTCAAACCTAATTGATCTAGGACATCTCATCCTTATAAATTTACGGGAAGATGTTCCAATACATATGGCTGTATAGTTCCTTCACATCCTTCAGGATCCTTCCAATCTAATACCGTTGCACTTTTATGGGGATTAGTCGCCACTCCTAGGCCTTGAAGCGTTTGAGTGGCTTGTTGTAATGGCCAATGTTTTGGCCATTCTTGACAACAGATGATGCTAAGGTCTGCACCTGTATCCAGTAGCCCATTGAATTCATGTCCTTGAATATTTAGTTTTAGCATGGGGCGAGAATATAAATTTAAAGAAAGCATAGCCCAATCTACACCTGTGGAGCCTAATCCCTTGGAACCCCTTTCTACAGCATAACTGTAAAATTTATCATGTGGGCTGGGTATTATTAGTAATTGTGCTATTCTATCTCCTGGAGAAATTACTGATATACCCTTTGGAGAACTGGCTATAATTTTTATTTCACCTTCATAATCGGGATCAATTACCCCAGGACTCATCATAAGTCCTTTTAGAGTAGAAGAGCTGCATCCCAATAATAAGCCTACTGTTCTTTTGGGAAGAGGTCGTTTCACCCCTGTGGGAATGATTTGAACTCCCATCTCTGGAGTTAGTATTGATCTGGCGGAGGCACAGATGTCCAACCCTGCGCTCCCTCTGGTTTGTCTGATGAGGGATCTGATGAACAATGTGTCGTGGGCACTACACTGATGGGGTTGCTGGTTTCCTCCAGTGCTCCATATATTTGCGGTTTCGGGCCCCAGAGCATTGGGCCCCCCTGTCCATTTTTTGGCAATGGAGCCGGATGCCTTTTTTCATGATATCGTGGATAAACACCTGGTGCTTGTTTGTTTTTTGATAATGAAGTACCCTCTATGGTGGTTTGAGAATGGTATTCATTAGCCCAATGTCTCCCTCTACGTCATCGTGGCCAAATACCCGGTATTCTAGTCCTTTGATACCTAGTTTTGTTAAACCCTCCTCCTATGGGGCAATTCCTTTTAAAAAGTCCTGTTTGTTCACAATTGTAGCATGTTCTTGGCCTGTCTTCTAAAGCCTGTTTTACTAAAGCTGCCACAATTTGCCCTTTTTCATTAATGTCTCTGGCATCTAAAGCCTGTTTTATTGCAGCTGCCACGACTTGCTCTTGTTCATTAATGTCTCTACCAAATTTAATAAATGTGTTTAAATCTTCATGTTTCCATGGTCTAATGATACCTCTGCAGCAATGATTCGCTTGGTCATAAGCCAGTTGTTTTAATAATGGCATTGCTTGTTCTGTATTTCCAAAAACTCTGTAGCTGTTTCAATAAGCCTATCTACAAATCCAGCCTAAGATTCATTAGTTCCTTGTATTACCTTAGATAATTGACCTTGTAAACCTCCATGTCCTTGTAAAGTCTTCCATGCCCTAACTGCCTCTACAGCAATTTGTGCGTATATGCCAGGATCATATGGAATTTGTTGTTGCTGATCCTCATAAGGTCTCTTTTCTAACAACAAATCTAGATTTCTCTGAGGATAACCAGCTGCTGCATTTCGCCTAGACATCTCTTTGCAAAATTCCTCATTGGCAACCTTCCATAATAGGTATTGACCTCCATTTAGCACAGCTTTACACATATTAGCCCAATCTGCTGGCGTCATGTTCAAGGTGTTAATGGATTCGACCAAGCTTACAATGAAGTGTGCTTGAGGACCATATGTTGTTACAGCCTCTTTTAGCTGCTTCACTATTTTGAAATTTAAAGCATGGTGAATTCGCTGCCCTCCTACCTCAAATACAGGGCATGTTAATACTTGAGATCCTGTCTCAGGATCCGAACTATCAACTGTTGTGGTTGGGGGCCTCCTTGCACATGGAGGTGGCCTTGTTAGTTGGACATTTACATCCTCTGGTGACAGAAAGGTGTTAGTAGCAGTCTCCTTTTTTAACTTTTCCCCTGATTGCTTTTTATGCTCTAAACTTGGTTCCTCTATCTTTGTCTGAACTGAAGGCTTTGGACTAAGCAAACCAGATATGAACGTCCACAATGGCAATGTGCCAACTGGCATAGTCCCTCGGCTTCTCTTTTCTAATCCTTTTAAATCTTCACCATGATGGTTCCATTGTGATATATTTAATGACTCCTCCTTCAAAAGCCATGGGCTACATTTTTGTATTGTATCAACAAATGCCCTGACTGTCCTTGATATTTCTGAGATGCCTCCTTTCTCTAACAATTTATTTAACACTCTTTCAGTTTGTTTTTTACTAATTTCTGATCCCGTATTTCTATTATAATACAACCCAACAAGATGACGCCAAACAAAACTGAGACAGAATGAATTAAAAAGGGAACAACAAAAAGTCATTATAGCCTTTCTATCCTCCTGACATGTGCATCCGTCCTTTATACCTATCTGTTCCTCAGACGTAAATAGTTTTTTCTCAGATGTGAGTGGTTTTTCTTCCATCCCACTCATCTCCAGGAACAGGCAACTTAAAACAAAAGTGAAGCAAAACAAAGGAGTCATCTTAAAATGGCTACCCATCCTTTCACCTTGCCCACAGGGGCAAGCAGTTTACCTTATCACTTACCCTCAGTCGTTCCCCATGTGAGCCACCAAATGCTGCAGTCTGGCTGGGCATGATTCAGGAGCCACTTGTCAAAAAAAAAAAAAAAAAAAAAACTAACTTTATTTTTAGAACCACACACGGCAAACAAAACAACTCCTCAGGAAAAACCCTCAGAGCCCAACTGCCACTACTGGCTTCCTTGTAAAGTCTCTCTCACACACACAAGCCTCTCCACCTGCCACAATCCTACTGCTCTTGAGGCCGATTGGCTGGGTGGAGCCAAAAAAGTTCCCCAAGGAGCAGCTCCATGGTCTGAAAGGGCAGGGAAACAGCCCAATGAGCATCACCACAGAGGAGCCAATCAGCTAGATGATGCTGAGGTCGCTGTGAGCCAATAATCAGCCGGCAGCTGGAAATTTGCTGGCAGCTGGAAGTTTGCTGGGGCCCCTTCAGCTGTGGCTCTCAACAAATTCCTGTCTCATTTCTCTGTAGCCTATTCAGCACATGTATTTTTATATGCACATATAGTATCCTATCTGTTATCACATATACATTTTTGTGAGGTGGCTGACTTGGCAGATACAAATTATGAGAAGAGATCACTCCTCCTAAACATTGTTGGAACTGAAAATTCAAAATATGGGTGAACTTCCTAGTAGAATAACATTATACATAAATCCATTTTCAGTGAAATAAATATTTTTGCATCTGTGGATGACATATATATTTCATGATGAATTTTGATTGGAATACACACTCTACAAATTTTTCAAAATATGAAATATATGAGTCTTATTATACACTCCTTAAAATCATTCATATTCATGTATGTGGATTTATGATCAACTTTTCACAAGATAATTCTCAGAAATATTCATCAACCTGAAATACATATTTGTTACCTAGTACTGAAAGATAACTTCAGTGGATGGTGCATACAAATCCTAATATTTCTACAGTAATACCCAGTTTAATATCAATGCAAGTAGTTTCCTATGGGACATGATGTGTATTTTCCGGTTCATTTTTATTCAACAGTGGTACATTACTATTTTCTCAGTTTATGCACATCATAGGATATATATTTCATCCACAAGTTCACAAATTTATAGGCATTTGTTTCAATTTCAATCACTTCCTGCTTCAGAACACATATATTCCTCCAGATTTTTTGACTGGTCTTTTCATGAGACTTCTTTTCAAACACATTATTTTCGATTTCCATAATCACTTTTGAAGCAAAACTCACACATTCTTCTTGATAAACCATAACCCTAATATTACCGTTAGATTTATGACTGGTTATAATGAATGTATGTATATCAATTTAAGATTTCCTTTACATTTTCAGATATTAATTAAATCAATTATTTAAAGTTGGAACCAGTTACATTATTTGTTCACAGTATGGTCTATTCATGCATTATTTCTATATTCATAGACACATGGTACACCTCTTTGTTCCCCCAATACGAATTTATACGTCTTCAAAATATTGCTCCCACTAATGGTGGAAGAAATACTCATGTCACCTAATCTACATATACATTTTATCACAGTAACATTCTGGACACAGAAAACAAAGGTCACTCTTATGATTGTACCAAAGCCTAAAAGGAAAGTGAGCATGCATTACTAAAAACATCCATGTCCAGGTTGCCTAATGCTCTCAAATGTAAATCCTATTGTTGACTATATATTTGTTTCTTCCTAAGATTATATATTCAATCACAAGCCTGTTGAAAATATCTCATCCTATCCCTCACTTTAAACTTTGCCTGATTTCTTAAAGTCTCTATTGACATCTGCTTTCCTACATATTTTCCCCAGTTCTCATTGTGACTGACTCTTCACATGTGCTGATATTTACATTCACTCTCTACTTGAAAACCTATTGCTAGAGAACTTTTTGTCCAAATCCTATACTCACTCTTGTTTCTAAACCTAGCAACTATCTTCCTAATCCTACGGACTTTCTTTTTTTAATTGGATGTTCTCTTCAACATTCAATCATCCAAGGTACAAGGTCCTATGCCATTGAATATCGATTTATCTGAGACATCTGGGCAGGACATAACTCAAAGCTAAGTAACCCACTCAAGGGCCCAATGCCCTTCTGGGCTTCAAATTGTACCTAGATTTCTGTTTTCATACTTGTATTTCACCTATATATTCTTTTAAATATCCCAGTCTCCCAATACCATTATTCATCCTTCAGAATGATTCCTAACCAAAATCGAATATGTTATTAACCCTAACCATAGACTTTTCCCTCAATCTAACTTTACACGTGAGCTGGGAGAGTGTGATCAGGAAAGTCTCAGTGGAGAAACCCTGCTTTGGGCCATTTGCTTACCTATTGTTCTGTTGCCCAGAATATCAGGAAGTTCTTTGCCTCAGGTCACCCCTTTGTGAAGCCTGAAGAAAGCTGTTTTCAAACGGAAATGAATGAGCATCACTTGTGGCTCTTTGGGTCAAATGAGTTCTTCAAGCCATGAAGAGGTGCTTGGGTTTTCTCATGACGCCAAATCACATAAAGAATCTATACCTATCAGTCAGTACTAGTCAGTCAATATTGCTCCTAAAAATGGTGGAGAAATACTCATGTCAAATGATCTACATATATATATATATATTTAATCACAGAAATATTCTGGGCACAGAATTCAAAGTTCACATTTATGATTGTACCAAAGCCTAAATGGAAAGTGAACATGGATTACTAAAAATATCATGTCCAGGTTGCCTAATGCTCTCAAATGTAAATCCTATTGGTGACTACATATTTGTTTCTTCCTAAGATAATATATTCAACCTCAACCCTGTTGAAAATGCCTAATCCTATCACTCACTATATACTTTGCCTGATTACCTAATGTCTCTATTTATATCTGCTTTCCTACATATTTTCCCAATTTCATCATTGTGACTGACTCTTCACATGTGCTGACATTTAAATTCATTCTCTAACCGAAAACCTATTGCTAAAGAACTTTTGTTGCAAATTCTACATGCACTCTTCTTCCTAATCCTAACTACTATCTTTCTAATCCTACTGACTATCCCTTTTTGACTGGATGTTCTTTTCTACATTCAATCATCCAAGGTACAAGGTCAAATGCCATTGTATATCGATTTATCTGAGACATCTGTTCAGAAGTTAATTCAATGCTAAGTATCCCAAGCAAGCGCCCAATGCCCTTCTGGGCTTCAAATCATACTTAGATTTCTGTTTTCATGCATACATTTCACCTCTATATTGTTATAAATATCGCAGGTTCCCAATACCATTATTCACCCAAAAAATGATTCCTAACCCAAATCGAACCTGTTATTAACCCTAACCATACAGTATTCCCTCAATCTTACTTTACAGAAAAGCAGGGAAAGAGTTGGTCTTATAATACTGGAATGTAATGGATCTTCCACCTGGTGATAACCTCAAATGTCCATGGCGAAATGATCCCTGGAGAATATGTAGGCAGCTATGAAGGACCTGAGAGAGCAAAAGGCATCTTCCATGGCAAACGGCTTGGTCAGGATAAAGGGTTGTGTCTGAATCAGCTTCTATTCTTAAAGCAGAGAACATGAGCCAACCCAGGCCTGTGTGTAGATCTGTTCCTGGGAGATTATGGTTGATATACAATTCAAACTTGTTAAAGTGTCACAGGAATTAGGGCCAGCCTCCATCTCATGGGAACCTTGGAAGCAACGTTTGGACAAAGTGGTTGCCAAGAGAGTGACCTCATTCAGTTCCTGAAGGAGGAACTAAAAACAGTTCCATCACACTTCAGTGGTGATGGAACTCTCTGAACTTGGGATCCAGGATGCCAGGCACCCATAGCCAGTCCCAGTCCCAGCCCCAGTGGTCTCACTTGTTTGGATTTACAAAGACAGAGTCAGTCTTTCTTGGTACCTACAGATGTGAGGAAGGCCAAATGCAAGAAAGCTCTGAAGCAGAGCTTTTCCTGAGAAAGCAAGTAGAGGCTCACCGCTGGCTCCTGACAACTTCACGGAGTTGGCCAAGGAGACCAGATCTAAGACAGGACAGGCCATTTCGGGGGAACATTATTGGCCCACAAGTCAGAGGACACTCCGGATAGTCACAGACCTACCTGGGCGAAGGAGGTGCCTTTTTTTTTGTGGTTATGAGTTTGTGGTCTTGTGTCATGTTCTTAGAATAGGTAGAAAAGTAGGTTTGTTTAGTTTGGAGTGGACTGTTTCTAGTAAGTCGTTTGACAAGGCGAGTGTTTCTATGTCTGTGTATCACATTGTGTCCGGGGTTGTAGACATTAAAAAAAATGCATCAATGGATGTGTCCTATCTAGTAGAAAGCTTCACAGCATTTATCCAGCCAAATTGATGAATGGACTGTAGCTTGCCTTATGGATGGGCAACACCTACTATCTTTCTAAGTTCCTGTTTTCTTCCTGAATTCTGGCCACTCTCCAGAATAAGCCCATGATTTTGTGTCCAAGATATGTACCCCCTCCAAACTCTGTAACAATGCCATGAACTGGATAGCTGAAGTGAATGGCGAGCATCTCAGAAAACTCAGATATCAGTGTGACCAGGAAAGTCTCAGTGGAGAAACCCTGCTTTGGGCCTTTTGCTTACCTATTGTTCTGTTGCACTGAATGTCAGGAAGGTCTTTGACTCAGGCCATCCCTTTGTGAAGCCTGAAGAAAACAGTTTTAAAATGGAAATGAATGGGTATACCTGTGGCTCTTTGCTTAATTGCTTTGGAAAGGGATTGTCTGAATCAGCCCCTTGGCCCTGTGTGAGGCTGTGGCTTAGATTCTCAACACCTGATGGATTTAAAGAAATTTCCCATGTGTGCATCCCAAACCAAAATGGCCAAAAGAGCAGTCTTTGGGATGAAGTCTGTCGCCTTCCTCTGTAAGGTTCCTGACCTCCATCAAGTGAGAATAGGGATTCTTTGAGTGAAATGAATTTTTCCAACTTACAGAGGCTGGGCTATAGGTGCTTGGGTTTTCCATGACTCCAATTCAAATAAAGATTCTAAACCCCACGGTCAGTTGGCCTCAAATTGGAGAAGTGGACCTGAATTAATGACAGGAGTATTTGATTACTCCAGGTTCACAGCAAGTGTCCAGGCCACCCTGACTTTAGGCAAATGAGAGGAAAGGGAACATATTTTGGACACTGTCTTGGTCTGCGCACCTCATGGAAACCTCCAGCCAGTGGTTATGATGAGTGTCTATATAAAAAAAGATGAGGGCCATATGGGAGTGTTTTGGTTTTAACTGTGGTCATTTGTGTGGTGGTTGGAAGAGATGACTTTGTCCACCTGGGCTTGAACTCTGGTATGATTCCCCTTAGAGACTGAGTTTTAGAACTGACCTCAGAGAAGTATTGCAATAAATAGTGTTGCAATTTTAGGAGGCCATGCATGAGAATCGCCCTTGGAAAATGAGATCTATTCCCAGGATGGCTTTCCACAGAGCTTGGGAAATCTAAGCCACGATATCCCAATATTTTATTCTTAAAGACTTTGCAGCCATAGTTGAGATTCCAAACACTCATGGACCTCACATTTTAGACCTCAATGGTCCTGGATTCATGTGACCTTTTGGCCACTCTTTGGAAAGGCTTGCCTGTGAGAGTTCTCCAGAGCTTTCATTTAAATGAGCTTCCTCACCATTTAATGGTTCCTGAATGAATTGAAACCCACAGTGCCTCAAACTTCATCTTTGAAAAATGGTGATATAAATACCATGAAACTTTTGAAATTCCCATGACCAGGTGGCACTGGAGAACCTGTGAATGTCCGGTTGCTGATCATGAGTGTACCAGACAGGGCCTTGATTGACTGGGTTTCGTGATAATGGTGTAGAACAGAGATGCCAATAAGTTGGAGCCTGCTGAGTAGTGAGTGTAGAGCAGTGGACTGTAGGTGTGTG
>NW_027512493.1:430000-485707 GCF_048772815.1 Callospermophilus lateralis
ACATGTGAAATCTCCATTGCAATGTTTAAAAACTCTATTGTCAAAAAATAGAACTGATCACCAAAACATTAAACTAGGTATGTATGAGCTCAAAAAAAACAAAATAAAATGTGGGAAAAGGCAATAATAAAATAGATATTGAAAAAAGCATCCTGGTTCTATCTTAGATGTAAGGGTAGCCAAACTGGAATTTTGGATATCAGCTGATATGGACTTGAGTCAAATCATCTTCTTTTTGTTCTGTAGAAATCGCTTCAGTTAATCTCTCTGGAATCCAAATCGGCTATTGTTCTCTCTGTGGAAACACACAAACAGGCCCCTGGCTCCAGACAATCATTGGGTCAGGACCTTGGTTAATCTCTCTGGAATCCAAATCGGCTACTGTTTTTCCTGTGGAAACAGACAAACAGACCCCCGACTCCAGACAATTACTGGGTCAGGACCTTTCCATTGTCCTGTTAGAATATCTTTCCAAAGAACCTTGGGCTTATGCACATTTTTTGGACACATATGCCTTTCCCCAGCACTAAGTCCTGATGAATCCAAATTTTAAAAGTTTAGAATAAAAAGGGTTATTTTAAGTTTGTCTTTGGGGAATATATACCCTTTCCCAATTGCGTCTTTTTTGCTTTAATAAGTACTTTTTAATAGTTTGATGAGCTTTTTCAACTATGCCTTGTCCCTGTGGATTGTATGGGATTAATGTTATATGAGTAATGCCAAATGATGACCAAAATTGTTTAAAAGAGGTAGAACTATAACCAGGGGCTTTATCTGTTTTTAACTGTTTGGGAACGCCCACAGTGGCAAAATTTTGTAAGCAATGAGTGATAATATCTTTAGTTTTTTCTCCGGCATGAAGGGTGCCCATCAAAAATCCAGAAGAACTATCAACTGTAACATACAAATATTTTAATTTTCCAAATCCTGGCAAGTGTGTGATGTCCATCGGCCAAATATGATTAGGTATCAATCCTCTAGGATTGACTCCAAGATTAACTTGTGGTAAAAAGGTCACACAATTTTGACATTGTTTTATTATTTGTCTAGCTTTTTCCTTAGTTATTTTAGAAGGCTTTTGTAAGGTATTAGCTTTGACATGGAACTTTTTACGAAAATTTATAGCTTCTTCTAGTGTAGAGAAAATATATATGTCATGTGTACTTTTATTTGCTAAATCATTGCCCAAACTGATGGCTCCAGGCAATCCTGTATGTGCCCTGATATGTCCTATAAAGAATGGATCTTTTCTGTCCCAGATTATACTTTGTATAGTGGAAAGCAAGGAGAAAACAGTAGAGGAATGGGAAATCCTACCAGCATCTTCAAGGCATACTATAGCATTAACTATATGCTGACTATCAAAAATAAATTAAATACAGAATCTTTAAACATCACAAAAGCTTGTAATACTGCATTAAGCTCTACATTTTGAGCTGATTGTTTGGGTACTAGAAATGTAAAAGTTTGATCAGGTGTAACTATTGCTGCTGTACCATTATTTGATCCATCAGTAAATATATTTGGAGCATTCATGATAGGTGTTTTTCTTGTCAATTTTGGAAAAATTACAGGATGCGATGACCAAAAAGACAATAAAGGATTAGATGGTAAGTGATTATGAAATGAAACATTAGATTTGCACATGATTATTGCCCAAGTATTTAACTCATTAACTAACTCATCAATTTGATTCAGAGTATGTGGAGTAATAATTTTATTGGGAGCAATCCCAAGCACTCACTTTGCTGCTTTTATTCCTTTGGGTATTAATTGTCCTATAGCCTCAGGGTACCTAGTAAGAATAGTGTTAGGAGAATAAGATAAATGTATCTATAATAATGGACCTTCTTGCAAAAATACTCCTGTAGGAATATTTTTTGTTGGTAGACAATAAATAATAAAGGCAAACTTATATCAATTCTATCCAATTGCATATTTTCCATATATGTTTCAATGATTTTTAATGCCTTTCTTGCTTCAGGCGTTAACATGTACCGTGAATTGGGATATGATGGACCTTTTAGGATATCAAATAAATATCCCAACTCTCCTGTTGGTATACCTAGATAAGGCCTTATCCAATTTATGTCTCCTAATAACTTTTGAAAGTCGTTATGTGATTTCAGTTGATCTACTTGTATTTGAATTTTTGGTGGCGGTACATGGTTGAGGATAATAGAACACCTAAATAACTAATTGGAAAATTTAATTGTACTTTATCTATTGCTATATCTAGATTATTTTTTAATAAGTTTGTAAGTGTGGCATAACATTCTAGCAATGTGTTTTTAGCTTTGTGTGCTAATAATACTTCATCCATATAGTGAAATATTTGTAGTTCAGGATTTTGATTTCTAAGTGGCTTGATTACTTTGTTAAAATAAATTTGACACATTGTTGGGCTGTTAGCCATCCCTTGAGGCAGTACTTTCCATTCATATCTCTGATCAGAACCTTCATGATTCAGTGCAGGGATAGTAAATGCAAAACGTGGACTATCCTCAGGATGAATTGGAATTAAAAAAAAAAAACCTTTAATATCTATAAGTAATTTTGTTAAACCCTCCTCCTATGGGCAATTCCTTTTAAAATGTCCTGTTTGTTCACAATTGTAGCATGTTCTTGGCCTGGCATCTAATGCCTGTTTTAGTGCAGCTGCCACAATTTGCCCTTCTTCAATAATGTCTCTGGCATCTAAAGCCTGTTTTACTGCAGTTGCCACGACTTGCTCTTGTTCATTAATGTCTCTACATAATTTAATATATGTGTTTAAATCTTCATGTTTCCATGGTCTAATTATATCTCTGCACCAACTATTCGCTTGCTCATAAGCCAGTTTCTTTAGTAATAGCATTGCTTGTTCTGTTTTCCCAGAACCTCTGGTACCTGTTTGAATAAGCCTATCGACAAATTCAGCATAAAGTTAATTAGCTCCTTGTATTACTTTAGATAATTGACCTTGTAAACCTCCAAGTCCTTGTAAAGTCTTCCATGACTTAATTGCATCTACAGCAATTTATGCACATACACCAGAATCATATGCAATTTGTTGCTGCTGATCCTCATAAGGTCCCTTTCCTAACAACATATCTAGATTTCTCTGAGGATAACCAGCTGCTGCATTTCGCATAGCCGTCTCCTTGCAAAATTCCTCATTGTCAACCTTCCATAACAGGTATTGTCCTCCATTTAGCACAACTTTACACATATTAGCGCAATCCGCTGGCTTCATGTTCAAGTTGTTAATGGTTTCGACCATGCTTACAGTGAAGGGTGCTTGAGGACCATAGGTTGTTACAGCCTCTTTTATCTGCTTCACTGTTTTGAAATTTAAAGCATGGTAAACTCGCTGCCCTCCTACCTCAAATATAGGGCATGTTAATATTTGAGATCTTGTCTCAGGATCCCAACTATCAACTGTGGGGGTTGGGGGCTTCCCAGCATATGGAGGTGGCCTTGTTAGTTGGACACTTACGTCCTCTGGTGATAGAAAAGTATTAGTAGCAGTCTCCTGTAGAGGTGGTTCTGTTGGTTGGACACTTACACCCTCTGGTGATAGAAAGGTGTTAGTAGTAGTCTCCTGTTGTAAATTTCCCCCTGATGGCTTTTACTGTTTTACACTTTCTTTCTCTGTATGACTAGCTTGAGAGGCCTTCTCTTTTACATGATTTTTTTCCTCTGTCTGACTGGTTCGAGAGACCTTCTCTTTTACTTGAATTTTTTCCTCTGTCTGACTAACTTGAGAGACCTTCTCTTTTACTTGAATCAATATGTCTTCTCCTTCCTCTACCATTGTCTGAACTGAAGGCTTTTGACTAAACAAACAAGATACGAAAGTCCACAATGGCAATGTGCCAACTGGCAGAGTCCCTGGGCTTTTCTTTTCTATTCTTTTTAAATCTTCACCATGATGGTTCCATTGTGATATATTTAACAACTCCTCCTTAAAAAGCCATGGGCTACATTTTTGTATTGTATCAACGTATGCCCTGACTGCTCTTAATTTTACTGGGATGCCTCCTTCCTCTAACAATTTACTTAACACTTTTTCAGTTTGTTTTTTTTTTCTAATTTCTGATGCCATATTTCTACTATAATACAACCCAACAAGATAACACCAAACAAAACAGAGATAGAATGAAATAAAAATGGAAAAACAAAATATCATTATAGCCTTTCTCTCTATCTGTTCCTCAGACACAAATAGTTTTTCCTCAGATGTGAGCGGTTTTTCTTCCGTCTCACTCGTCTCCAGGGACAGGCAATTTAAAGCAAATGTGAAGCAAAACAAAAGAAAAATCTTAAAATGGCTACTCATCCTCTTGTCCTGCCCTCAGGGGCAAGCAGTTTACCTTATCAGTTACCCTCAGTCGCTCCCCATGCAAGCCACCAAATGCTGCAGTCTGGCTGGGCACAATCAGGAGCCACTTTTCAAAAGAAAGCAACTTTATTTTTAGAACCACACACGCCAAGCAAAAGAGCCTCTCAGGAAAAACCCTCAGAGCCCCAACTGTCACCACCGGCTTCCCACAAGCCTTTCCCTCCCACACAAGCCTCTCTCCACTTCCCACAATCCTCCTGCTCTTGAGGCCGATTGGCTGGGTCACGTGTGGAGTCAAAAAAGTCCCCCAATGAGCAGCTCTGTGATCTGAAAAGGCAGGGAAGCAGCCCAATGAGCATCACCGCAGAGGAGCCAATCAGCTAGATGTTGCTGGGGCCGCTGTGAGCCAAATATCAGCTGGCAGTCTGAAAGGGTGGGGAAACAGCTCAATGAGCATCTCCAATGAGCATCACCGCAGAGGAGCCAATCAGCTAGATGTTGCTGGGGCCACTGTGAGCCAATCATCAGCCGGCAGCTGAAAGTTTGCAGGCAGCTGGAAGTTTGCTGGGCCCCTTAGGCTGCAGCTATGAACAGGAGTTGTATGCACCATTCACTGAAGGTAGTTTTCAGTACTAGGAAACAAATATGTATTTCAGGTGGATGAATATTTCTGACAATAATCTGGTGAAAAGTTGATTATAAATCCACATACTTGAACATGAATGAATTTAGGGAGTGCAAATAAGACATATATATTTCATATTTTGAAAAATCTGTAGAGTGTGTGTGTATACACACACACACACACACACACACACACACACAGATATTAAAATGTAGCAACATATATGCCAATCGAAATTCACCATGAAATACACATCATTCACAGATCCAAACATATTCAATTTACTTAACAGGGATTTATGTATAATGTTGTTCTACTAGGAGGCTCTCCCATAGTTTGAATTTCAGTTCCAACAGCGTTTACGAGGAGTGATCCCTTCTCAAAATTTGTATCTGCCAAGTCAGCCACCTCACAAGAATGTAGGTGTGATACCAGCTGGGATTCGATATGTGCATATAAAAATACATGTGCTGAATAGGCTACACACAAAGGGAGACAGGAATTCACATATTTGTTAACTTTAAAAACACATGGATATCTATTTCAATTAAAAATAGACTGGATTTATAACACCTAACCTTTATCATGCAAAAGGCAAGTTCAAGAATACACCATGCCTCTTCTGAACTGCTTGTATTTCAATTCTGATTTGGTTACTTTTCTGCATCGTATTAGAATTAGTAGTCAGAGTGTAGTAGGGTATAAGTTAGTGTCAGGGATTCAGTATTTCAAATGGAAAATTGGAAAATGAATCCAATGTGCATGCAATATGTGTTACACAAATAACTTCCCACTCTAATTCAGAAAATGGCTTGACATAACCTTCGCCCAAAGAAAGACAAAATTAGAGGAGAAGAGTCAGAAAATCTGTAAATACATATATGGAATGGAAAATTCTCAGAAGTTTAAAACTTTTGAGGCTTTAGAGGAGCTTCCAAAACTTAGGGACAGGGTAAAACTCCACAAACATGGAACTCTACTGGCCTAAAGACTTCTGGAGATACTGACAATGAGGTTGGGCACTTGAAATATACGTTGTTGTCAGGAGCTTTAGCTTCCTTTTTAGTGAGAACATCAAAGCTGAGTCTGCATCTATGTGACCTGGAGGACATGGTTTCCTATTTTTCAATGAACATGAGGCAGCAGTGTTGAATTTTCTCTTTGTAGCTAAACTGTGACCACTTAGGGCTAAGTGTCTCCCCATGTGGACTTGAAAGCCATTTGGTCATCCTCCAGTGTTCGTGTTATTTCTTGCTCCTGCACTGGGTGTTTTGTATTTGCTTCAAGGCATATAAGGAGTTCAACTGAGACACAGTCCTGGAGGGTGTCCTGTAATATGTGGGGGGTCAGGGTCTGCAGGAGAATGCAACAACCAGGCTTCTATCCAACATTGCTTGCCCCCTTGATCATAGCAACCAGATTGTGAACATTGCCCTGAAAACTCTCTATGTAACAATATGCCTTTATATACAAGGGTGTGCTGGCTGCACCATGTCATTCACAAGCCATTTGGAGCCAGTGTAAGATCCACATGACCCCACCACAGATGTTTTATCACACACCTGCACACCACTGCTCTAGGCCTACTACTCAGAAAGCTCCAACTTACTGACATCTCAGTTCTACACCATTTTCATGAAACACAGTCAATCAAGGCACTGTCTGGTACCCTCATGATCAGCAACAGGACATCCTAAGGTTCTCCAGTGCCACCTGGTCATGGAAATTTCAAAAATGAAGTTTTTGAAATTTCATAAATGAGGTTGAAGGCACTGTGGGTTTCAATTCATTCAGGAACCATTAAATGATGAGGAAGCTCATTTCAATGAAAGCTCTGGAGAACTCTCAGAGACAAGGCTTCCCAAAGAGTAGGCAAAAGGTCACATTGTGGTCTACAATGTGAGGTCCATGTGTGTTTTTACTCTCAACTATGGCTGCCAATCTTTCAGAATAAAATCATGGCATATCTTGGATGAGATTCCCAGTGCTCTGTGGAAAGCCCCCCTGGGCGTAGATCTCAGTTTCCAAGGACGACTCTCATGGGTGGACTCCTAAAATCCAAACACAATACATGGCAATACTTCTCTGAGGTCAGTTACAGAACACAGTCTCTAAGGGGAATCACACCTGAGTTCAATCCTAGGTGGACCCAGTCATCTCTTCCAAACGCCAAACAAATGACCACAATTAAAACCAAAACACTCCCACATGGCCCTTATCTTCTTCCAATAGACACACATAATATCCATTGGCTGGGGGTTTTCATGAGGGGCGCTGTGCAAGACAGTGTCCAAAATAAACTTCCTTGCCCCTCATTTGCCTAAAGTCAGGGTGTCCTGGACACCCTTCCTGTTAACCATGAGTGATCAAATAGGACTGCTGTTAATACTGTTCCAATTCTCCAATTTGAGGCCTACTGGCTCTGGGGTTTAGATTCTTTATGTGAATTGGAGTTATGAGAAAACCCACGCATCTCTGGGCTAGCCTCTGCAGGGCTTTGAAGAACTCATTTGACCGAAAGATCCCGATTCACAATTGATAAAGGTCAGGATCCTTAGAGGAAGGCGAGAGACTTCATCCACAATGACTGCTCTTTTGGCCATTTTGGTTTTGGATACAGAAGAGATTTTTCTTTAGATCCCTCAGGTGCTGAAAATCTAACCACAGCATCACAGAGGGCAAAGAGGCTTATTCAGACCCATCCCATTTCAAAGCAATTAAGCAAAGAGCCACAGGTGATGCCCATTCATTACAATTTGAAAACTGTTTGCTTCAGCCTTCACCAAGGGGTGGCCTGAGGCAAAGACCTTCCTGACATTCAGGGCAACAGAACAATAGGTAAGCAAAAGGCCCAAAGCAGGGTTTCCCACTGAGACTCTTCTGGTCACGCTGGTATCTGAGTTTTCTGAGATGCTCGCCATTTCCTTCAGCTATCCAGTACATGGCCATGTCACAGAGTTTGGTGGTGGTACATATCTTGAACACAAAACCATTTGCCCATTCTGGACAGTGCCCACAATTCAGGAAGAAAACAGAAACTTAAGGAGATAGGAGGTGTTGCCAATCGAAAAGTCAAACAGCAGTCCATTCACAAATTGGGCAGAATGAATGCTGGGAAGCTTTCTACTAGACAGGACACATCCATTGATACATTCTCTTTTTTAATGTCGACAACCACGGACACAGTGGGATACACAGACCTAGAAACACTCGCCTTGTCAAATGACTTACTAGAAATAGTCCACTCCAAACCAAACAAACTGCTTTTCCTATCAATTCTCAGAACATGTGACAAAGCCACAAACACACACCCACACCCACAAAGGCAACTTCTTTACCCAAGAAGGTCTGTGAATATCCGGAGTGTCCTCTGACTGGTTGGCCATTATTTGTTCCCCCAAAATGGCCTGTCCTGTCTCAGATCTGGTCTCCTTGGCCAACACTGTGAAGTTGTCAGGAGCCAGGGATGAGCCACTACCTGCTTTTTCATTAAAGACCCCTCTTCAGAGCTTTCCTGGCATTTGGCCATCATCATATCAGTAGGTACCAAAAAAGACTTACTCTGTTCTTGGTAAATCCAAATAAGTTAGCCCACTGGGACTGTGACTGGGACTGTCTCTGGATGCCAGGCTTCTTGGATCCCAAGTTCAGAGAGCTCCATCAACAATAAATTAGTTAGTTCACTTCCTTCAGGAACTGAATTATGACACTACCTTGGCAACCACTTTGTTTTAACAGTAGCTTCGAAGGGTCTCATGTGATGGAGGCTGCCTCTACTTCCTGTGACAGTTTCACAAGTTAAAATGGTATATCAACCATAGGCACCTGGGAACAGCTCACCATACAAGCCTCGTTTGGTCCGTCTTCTCTACATAAAGAAGAAAGTGGCTGATTCAGACAAATCCCTTCATTCTGAGCAGGTTGTTTGCCATGGAAGATGACTTTTGCTCTCTCAGGTCCTAAATAGCTGCATACATCTTCTCCAGGGATCATTTCTGCATGGACCTTGAGGTTCTCTGCCGGTGGAAGATCCCCTCTATTTCTGTATTGTAAGACAAACTCTGTCCCTGCTCTTCTGTATAGTTAGATTGAGGGAAAAGTGTATGGTAAGGCTTAATAACAGGTTCGATTTGGCTTAGGAATCATTCTGATTGATGAATAATGGTATTGGGTACCTGTGATATTTACAAGAATATACAAGTGAAATATAAGTATGAAAACAGAAATCTAGGTAAGATATGAAGCCCAGAAGAGCATTAGGCCCTTGATTGGGATACTTAGCTTTGAATTTTGTTCTGCACAGATGTGTCAGATAAATCGATATACCATGGCATAGGACCTTGTACCTTGGATGATTGAATGTTGAAGAGAACATCCAGTCAAACAGGGATAGTCGGTATTATTAGAAAGATAGTTGGTAGGTTTAGGAAGAAGGGTGAGTATAGGATTGGCAGCAAAAGTTCTTCAGCAATTGGGTTTCAGATAGAGAGTGAATGTAAAAGTTAGTATATGTGAAGAGTCAGTCACAATGATGAACTGGGGAAAATATATAGGAAAGCAGATATGAATACAGACATTATGAAATCAGGCAAAGTATAAAGTCAGTGATAGGATTAGGCATTTTTAACAGGGTTGTTGTTGAATATATAATCTAAGGAAGAAACAAATATGTACTCAACAATAGGATTGACATTTGAGAGCATTAGGCAACCTGCACATAGATGTTTTTAGTAATCCATGCTCACTTTCCATTTAGGCTTTCGTACAATCAAAGTGTGACCTTTGCTTTTTTGTCGAGAATATTACTGTGATAAAATGTATATGGACATCAGGTGACATGAGTATTTCTTCCACCAATTCTGTGAGCAATATTTTGAAGACGTATAAATAAGTGTTGGGTGTAAAATTAGGTGTACCTGGAGTCTTTGGATATAGAGATAATGCATGAATAGACTATCCTGAGAATAAATAATATAACTGGTTCCAACTTTAAATAATTTTTTGAATTGATATCTGAAAATATACAGAAAATCTTATATTGCTATACAATCATTCATTCCATCCTGTTACATTCTAATGGTAATATGAGTGTTATGGTTTATCATGAAGAGTGTGTGAGTTTTGCTTCAAAAGTGATTGTGGAAGTCAAAAATAATGTGTTTGGCAAAAAGTCTCATGAAAAGACCAGTCAAGAGACCTGGAGGAATAAATGTGTTCTGAAGAAGGAATTGATTAAACATGAAAAAAAAATTCTTATAAATTTGTGAAACTCTGGATGAAATATATATACTATGATATATATATATATATATTTGAATATATGTAGAATACATAGGTAAAATATATGTATGAAAACAGAAATCTAAGTAAGATTTGAAGCCCAGAAGGGCATTGGTCCCTTGATTGGGACTACTTAGTTTTGAATTACTTTCTGCAAAGTTGTCTCAGATAAATCCATATACAATGACATAGGACCTTGTACCTTGGATGATTGAATGTAGAAGTGAACATCCAGTCAAAAAGGGATAGTTGGTAGTGAAAGTTTAATAAAATAGGTACTTGTCACTTCCTGTGTTTCTGTACGCTTAATAAAACACTGTTGAAATCTTGAGAATTGTTTGCTAATCTTGTTCCCAGAATGTGCTGTCCCCATCTGCCAAACTGCAGATTGTACTCCCTCACCCGGTTAAGCGCTAACCGCCCACTGACCCTTACCCATCAATAAACTTCCCTCCCTGCCCTCTCCAAGAAAAGTATATAAGCTCTGCTGAAGCTGTTCTCAGGACTCTCTGCTCTATTCAAGTGAACTCTGAGCCCCAGCATGCTGGACCCCCAGTAAATCCTTTGCTGTTGCATGTTAAAGTCTCTTGGTTGTCCCTTCCTCTGACACTAGCCCGACCTTTACATATGGAGGTTCCACAGAGATCAAGCAGCGGTGGACGAGAGACCCCAATGGACCCCCCTCAGATAAGTAAGGCGCCTCTTTCTGGTTTCAGGTTTCATTTTAGGGTTTGGCAAAATGGCTGTCAATGAAGAGTGTGAGCTCTCTCTGATGGTGGCTGACAGTCGTGTTACAGAACCACAGGCCACGTCCCTGGAGGACGCCTGAGAGGACTCGGGAAATTGAGGAACAATAGTCTCCTTGACTCAGTGATATTTTGTTTCGGATTCAGTATTGCCAGTCCATCGGATTTTGCCGGCTACTCAGTCATGGTCTCAATGTTGAACGTCCATTGCCTGTCTTTATTGTCTTGTCTTGCCTGTGTCATGTGTCTTGCTTTCACTGTTTGTGTATCTCTCATTATGGAACAGAGCACTTCAATGCCTCTGTCCCTGACCCTTGATCACTATACCAAAGTCCGTTTAAGGGCTCAGAATCTCTTTATTTCAGTAAAGCCCCGGATGTGGCAGACTCTCTGTACCTCAGAATGGCCCACCTTTGGAGTCGGATGGCCCCTAGAAGGATCTTTCTACTTCCCACTAATTTATAATTCAGAGATATTGTCTTTCAGCCGTGGCCAGATAGTCATCTGGATCAACAGCCATATATTTTAATTCAGCAGGACCTCTGCAAATTTCCTCCTCAATGGGTCAAGCCTTTCCTTGCCCCTGCCCCTGCAATGACTCCTTCCCCCAGGAACTCACAAACACTCTGCTCCTCCTCTTCCTCCACACTCTGTTTTCCCTGTGTCACCAGATTTGAGTCTACTGGACTCTCCTCCCCCTCCTTATCCCCTGCCCTCATCCTCTAACCCCCAACACCCTCTAAGTGATACCCCTGCTGCTGACTCAGCCTCTCCTCCATTGAAGGAAGCTAAGCCGGCCCAGCGCCCTCCAGGTAATTCCCCTGCAGCACACACAGCACCTCCTCCCATGGAGGAAGCTGGCCCTGCTAAAGGAACTCGCTGGCGGTGAATGATTGAAAACCCTGGAACTCTTGGGATGCCTCCCCTTCGACCCTATGGACCAATGATTGACAATGGCCATTGGGGGAAAATTCAAGCCTACCAGTATTGGCCGTTCTTCTCTTCAGACCTATGTAACTTAAAAAATAGCAATCCCCCTTTTACCGAGGACCCCACCCGGCTCTCAGGTGTGGTTGAGTCATTGATGTTTTCACACCAGCCTACTTCGGATGACAGCCAACAACTGCTAGGGACATTCTTCATGACAGAGAAAAAAAAGGGAATTCTCCAGGAAGCTAAAAAAAAATCCTTGGACCAGGTTTGCATCCGACACAACTTACCAACATAATCAAAGCCGGCTTTCCCTTGAACCGACCCAACTGGGACCCCAACACCTTTGAAGGTAGGGAGCATCTGTCCACTTATCGCCGGGCTCTAATAGTGGGTCTCCGAGCAGCCGCTAGTGACCAACTAATTTGGCCAAGGTAAGAGAGATTATCAGGGGCCTGATGAATCTCCCTCTATGTTTCTAGAGAGAATTATGGAGGCATATAGGAGCTATAATCCTTTTTATCGTCAGGCAGAGAATCAAAAGGCATCTGTCACGATGGCCTTATTGGGCAAACTGCCCTGGATATTAAAACAAAGTTACAAAGCTTAGATTGATTACAAGATATGACTTTGAGAGATTTAGTCAGAGAAGCTGAGAAGGTATACTATAAGAGAGAAACTGAGGAAGAGAAGGGAGCAAATGGAGGATAAAAGAAACAAAAGGCAGAGTAAGGCGTTGACTAAGGTCCAGGTCACAACAACAAATAGGCCAAAAATTAAGAAACAGGGAGACAAGAAGGTATACATTGGCCCACGACAGAGGCCACCCTTGGCCTCAGATCAATGTGCCTACTCAAACAAAAAGGACACTGGGCCAAAGTTGACATAGAAAGCGACAGCCACGCCAGCCAGCCATTCTGACTCTGAAGGATGACTAAGAAAGTCGGGGCTCAGATCCCCTCCCCGAGCTCAGAGTAACTTTTGAAGTGGAGGGGACCCCAGTAAACTTTGAAGTGGATACAGGGGCAATATACTGAGCCCATAAGGCCACATTGGGCCCTCTATCAAATAAAAAATCTCTATTTCAAGGGGCTAATGGCAGTAAATATCGGGCTTGGACAACTAAGAGGACCATGGACCTGGGAAAAGGAAAAATCCATCACTCCTTCCTAGTAGTCCCAGAATGCCTGGCCCCATTGATCGGCGGAGATCTGCTCACCAAGCTCTGGGCCAAAATAAATTTTAACCCTGAAGGCCCTTAAGTGGAATTTCTAAATCTTTCAGTAAAAACTCCAAGAGCCACGGCTCTAACTATGTCAGTAGAAAATGTACATCAACTCACTCACCTTGGTTCAAAGAAACTGCAGGCATTCCTGAAGGATCAAGAACAGAGTTTTCCACTAACAGACTCACAGTGAAGAAAATAACTGAATGGGTAACAAAAGCCTGTCGGGTTCATCAATTGGTAAATGCTTACCCTTCCAAGCTTCCTGTATGAAAGCACATACGAGGAACCAAACCAGGACAATACTGGGAAGTGGACATTACTGAAATAAAGCCAGCAAGGTATGGACTTAAATATCTCCTAGTCTTTGTAGATACATTTTCAGGATGCATTGAAGCCTTCCCCACAAAAAAAAAAAGAAAAAAAAAGAAAAGAAATAGCGCAAATTTTGGTCAAGAATATCCTAGAAGATATTTTTCCAAGATACAGCCTGCCTAAGTTAATAGGGTCTGATAATGGACCGGCGTTCATGGCCCAGGTAAGTCAGGGGTTAGCCAGGACCCTGGGGATTAATTGGAAGTTACATTGTGCTTATAGAACCCAGAGTTTAGGACAGGTAGAAAGAATGAACCAAACCATTAAACAGACCTTAACAAAATTAAGCTTAGAGACCGGAATAAAAGATTGTACTATGCTCCTGCCTTATGCACTGTTAAATGAAGAAAATACTCACTCTGATTTTAGTGTAACCTCACCCCCTATGAAATTCTCTATGGTGCCCCTCCTCCAGTAAGGGACCTAACACCAACTCTAAGACCTTACAATCCCTTCCACACCAGCTTGCTTGACAGACTTAAAGCTCTTGAAAGAATTCAGTGACACCTGTGAAAACAGCTGGCCACTGCCTACCAAACTGGGGACGAGGGGACTCCACATCGATATCAAGTAAGAGACTTTGTCTTCGTAAGACGACATCAGGTGACATCCCTGGAACCCCGCTGGAAAGGACCATTCCAGGTGCTACTTATAACACCTACAGTGGTAAAGGTAGATGGAATCACTTCCTGGATGCATGCCTCTCATCTCAAGCCTGCGCCCTGTCCAGACATTGACTGGAAACTGGAATTGCCTGGAAACTGGAAAAGACTGGTAACCCTTTCAAATTGCACATTCGCCGTGTGGATAAGGCTATAGACTCTCCCCTTGACCACCAGTATTTCTAACCCTCATCACCCCTTTCAGCAGCGATGGCTGATCACAAATCCTACTGGACAAGAAGTTTAATCAATCTTGCATACAGCCCCCTTAGGGACCTGGTGGCCATCTCTCCACCCAGACATTTGTCAGCTGGCTATATGTCTTTCCTATTCAGATATCCCTGAAGAAGAGGATCCCACTAAATTCCATTAAATCCCTTCCGTATCATATGTAATGGAAACAAACATTATGGATGTAGGGACACGTGAGCCAGATGCAGGTCGGCTAGCCTAGATTACTATGTTTGCCCGGTGAACTATCAAAGCCACAAACAGCCATGGCTGTGTGTTGGAAAAGCCGACTTCTTCTGTAATCAAGGGGATGTGAGCATACAGGGGCTGCACGATGGAACCCAAACTCCTAATCAAATTCAGTACACAGCATTGGCCATATTACCAATAAGATAACCTAAATCGATGGCCCCCAGAGGGGTCTCTAGATCCTCAAATTCTGTGGAACCTTTTTAACTTTGGGAAGGGCTCAAAGGCGTGAAAAGAGATTCCCCTATGTGGAGGCCTTTTCCGTCCTTCGCTCACATCCTGAACTATGCTTCTCCAATAGATCCTCACCCTCAGCCTTCTGCTCTAGTCTCTCTGCTGTCACTCCCACCTCAACAACCTGATTTCTCCCATCCCGTTACTAGATCAACAACCCAAACATCTGCCGGTTCTCAGACCATTGCCCCCTTGCTGAGGTAGCAGGTACTTAGTTACCACTCTACCCACTCACTCCTCTCTTCTCCTGTCAGCACCCATACAGGGTTTCACCAGGTCCTTTTACCAGCTAACCTAAAGCTCAAAATAGCTGAGAAGACCCCTATCCAAGATGTAATAAAAATGGTCTTTAAAGTTGCTTTGTCATCACTGAAAACAGGTTACTAAGAATTTAAAGTCCCTCACAGGCTTTTTGGATACACACTCCCATCTTCCCCTCTTTTCTACATGTTCTACTGCTCAAGTTTTTGTTGCTAGAAAATCCCAAACCCCTTTCCCATTATTCTTTTACATCTCTCCGTACTCATTCTCAGATCCTCGGAACTGCTCTAAGTCCCGCCTTCCCTCTCTTTCCCCTCTGTTCCACACCCACAGAAAAGTCTTAACTGATCTTCTCCAGATGTCTTCACCATGGCTGACTTTAGGACGTTCAGCAAAAGAGTCCCTATAAAAGAGTTCAGTGTAGACAAACTTCCTGTTTTCATGTGGCCCTGTTCTACTTGGCCACTGGCTAAAACAATCAGTACTTGTAAGCTAGACACCCCCTTACTAGTTTTTCACAAAATATGTGAACAAGGCCTCTGACTTTGAGCTGGGGCTTCAAAGAGATGGCTACATTTCTATGATAAAGAAGTTACCAACTGGCTCCATGGTAATAGCTGGCAAGCGGAAAAAAGAAAGGGATGAAATATCTCTCCCCCTCCCAGGTGTCCTTGAAAAGTTAATTTGCTCAGAACAGAGGAAAAAAACATAAAAAAACTGCTTTTTGTGAATTTCTGCTGACTGTGAACTTCTGAGCACATTCCCTTACATGTTGGGTACAAAATTCTGAAACTTCCTAAACTTGGGGTTCATGGGATTAATTGATTACAACAGAAGCAATGCCCTCTGAATCCGTTTGCAACCAAATAGGACTGTTTCCCTAGCTTTGGTGCTATCTTAGGTGCCTTGTCTTGACTGTTCCTACAACAGTATAATTCTATATACTTAAACATTTTTATGTTTTCATTAAATGGTCAACAGTGGTGATTAAATGTGTAATGGTGCAGAGGTTACCCAGAGTGCTCTATCATGATGCAGGTTCATTTGAAGATCAAAAAGGGGGGCATACAACCCGGTTCCACAGGGAACATATATCCCTCACTTCAGCCATCCTATTAGGAATACGAGTTGCTGCAGGGGAGGTCACAGGAACCACTGCCTTGGTCCATGGTACACAGCAAAATACCCAATTAGAAGCAGCAATAGACCAAAACTTAAAGATATTAGAAACCTCCATCACAGCTTTGTGGGAATCTTTAACCTCTCTCTCTGATGTTGTTTCATACAACAATCGAGGGTTGGACCTCCTCTTCATGAGAGAATGGTGCCTTTGTGCTGCATTGAGGGAAGAATGTTATTTTTATGGCAACAATGCTGGAGTTGTAAAAAATTTATGAGTAAAATAAAAGGATGCCTTGAAGAGTGTCAAGGAAAGAGAGAGGCCCAAAAAGGGTGGTTTGAGTCTTGGTTCACACAGTCCCCCTGGTTAACTATATGTTTATCAACCTTGGCCAGTCCAATAATAATACTCACATTCTTGCTAACTATAAAACCCTGTTTGCTCAACCATGTATTTTCATTTCTCCAAGCTCAAATTAGACAAGTTAAACTTATGGTAATACCCCACTAGCAGACATAGAATGTGACACCACTCCAATGATCACTTTTATGATTAAAAGTAGCCAGAAGAAGACGTGGGGAATGAAAGGTTAATAAAATGGTACTTGTCACTTCCTCTTTTTCTGTATGCCTAACAAAACACTGTTGAAATCTTGAGAACTGTTTGCTAATCTTGTTCCCAGAATGTGCTGTCTCCAACTTCCAAAATATATAATGTACTCCCTCTCCCGGTTGCATGCAAACTGCCCACTCGCCCTGACCCATCAATAAACTTCCCTCCCTGCCCTCTACAAGGAAAACACATAAGCTCTGCTTAAGATGTCCTCAGGGCTCTCTGCTCGATTCAAGGGAGCTCTGAGCCCCAGCATGCTGGACCCCCAATAAACCCTTTGCTGTTCCATGAGACAGTCTCTTGGTGGTCTCTTCCTCCGACGCTCACCTGAACATTACTTGGATGATTGAATGTAGAAGAGAACATCCAGTCAAAAAGGGATAGTCGGTAGGATTAGGAAGATAGTCGGTATGTTTAGGAAGGAGAGTGAGTATAGGATTTGGAACAAAAGTTTTTTAGCAATAGGGTTTTGGTTAGAGAGTGAATGTAAATGTGAGCACATATGAACCATCACAATGATGAACTGGGGAAAATATGTAGGAAAGCAGATATCAATAGAGACATTACGAAATCAGGCAAAGTATAAAGTGTGTGATAGAATTAGGCATTTTCAACAGGGTTGATTTTGGATATATTATCTTAGGAAGAAATGAATATATTGTCACAAGTAGGATTGACTTTTGAGAGCATTAGGCAACCTGGACATGGATGTTTTTAGTAATCCATGTTAACTTTACATTTAGGCTTTGGTAGAAACATAAGTGTGACCTTTTCTTTTTGTGTCCAGAATATTACTGGGTTAAATTGTATATGTAGATCAGGTGACATGAATATTTCTTCCACCATTTCTGGGAGCCATAATTTGAATACGTATAAATTAGTATTGAGTTTACAATGAGGTGTACCCTGTGTCTATGAATATAGAGACAATGCATGAATAGACTATACTGTGAATAAATAATATAACTGGTTCCACTTTAAATAATGGATTGATTTGATATCTGAAAATATATAAGAAATCTTATATTGATATACAATCATTCATTCCATCCAGTTATACATCTAATGGTAATATTAGGGTTATGGTTTATCATGAACGGTGTGTGAGTTTTGCTTCAAAAGGGATTATGGAAATCGAAAATAATGGGTTTGGTAAGAAGTCTCATGAAAAGACCAGTCAAGAAACATGGAGGAATACATGTGTTCTGAAACAGAAAATTATTGAAAGTGAAACACATACCCATAATTTTGCTAACTTGTGGATGAAATATATACTCTATTATGTGCATTACCTGAAGAAATAGTAATGTACCAGTGCCGAATAAGAATGAACATGAAAATACACATCATGTCCCATATGAATCTACTTGTATTAATGAGAAACTGGGTCAATTATTGTAGAAATATTAGGATATGTATGCACCATTCACTGAAGTTAGTTTTCATTACTAGGAAGCAAATATGTATTTCAGGTGGATGAATATTTCAGAGAATAACCTTTTGAAATGTTGACTATAAATTCACATACATGAATATGAAAAAATTTAGGGAGTGTATAATAAGGCATATATATTTTATATTTTAAAAAAATCTGGAGTGTGTATATATACACACAGAGAGAGAGAGAGAGACATTAAAAAGTAGCAATATATATGCCAATCGAAATTCACCGTGATATATATATCTTACACAGATAGAAAAGTATTCAATTTACTGAACATGGATTTATGTATAATATTGTTCAACTAGGAGGCTCACACATAGGATGAATTTTCAAATCCCATAGCGTTTAGGTGGAGTGATCACTTCTCATCATTTGTATCTGTCAAGTCAGAAACCTCACAAGAACGTATGTGTGATACCAGGTAGTATTCTATATGTGCATATAAAAATAGATGTGCTCAATAGGTTACATAAAATGGGAGAGAGGAATTCACATATTTGTTAAATTTAAAAATACATGGAGAACTATTTCAATTTAAATCGACTAGATTTATAGCACCTACATTTTGTCATGCAAAAGCCATGTCCAACTATACACCATGCCTCCTCTGAACTGCTTGTATTTATATTCTGTTTGGGTTATTTTTCTCCATCTTATTAGGATTAGTAGTCAGAGACAAGTAGGGTATGGGTTAGTGTCACGGATTCAGTATTTCAAATGGAAAATAGGAAAATAAATCCAATGTGTATGCAAATATGTGCCACAAAAAATATTCCCACTCTCATCCAGAAAAATGCCTTGAAATTATCTTCGCCCCAGGTAAAACACAATTAGAAAAGAAGAGTTAGAAAATCTGTGAATACATATGTGGAATGGAAAATGCTCAGGAGTTCACAACCTTGGAGGTGGTAGAGGAGTTTCCAAAAGTAAGGGACAGTGTAAACACTCCACAATCATGGAGCTATGCTGGCCTAAAGACTTCTTGAGAAACTGCCTCTGAGTTTGGGCATTTGAAATATATGTTGTTGTCAGGAGCTTTAGCTTCCTTTGAAGTGAGACCATCAAACCTGGGTCAGTATCTATGTGACCTGGAGGACATGGTTTCTTATTTTCCGATGAACATGAGGCAGCAGTGCTGAAGTCTCTTTGTAGGTAAACTGTGGCCTCTTCGGGCAAAGTGACACCCCGTGTGGACTTTTAAGCCATTTGGTCATCCTCCACTTTTCGTGGTGTTTTTTTGCTGCTGCACTGGGAGTTTGGTATTTGATTCATGACATACAAGGAGTTCAACTGGGACACAGTGCATGAGGGAGTCTTGTAACGTGTGGTGGGTCAGGCTCTGCAGGAGAATGCACCAACTGGGCTTCTATCCCACATTGCTTGCCGCCTTGACCATAGCAACCTAATTCTGAACATTGCCCTGAAAACTCTGCATATAACAAGATGCCTTTTCATATAATGGTCTCCTGGCTGCATCAAGTCAGTCACAAGCCTTTTGGATGCCAATGGCAGATCCACATGGCCACATCACAGATGTATTATCACACACCTGCCTACCACTGCTCTAGGCCCACTACTCAGCAGGCTCCAACTTACTGGCATCTCTGTTCTACACCATTTTCATGAAACCCAGTCAATCAAGGCACTGTCTGTTACACTCATGATCAGCAACAGGACATCCAATGGTTCTCCAGTGCCATCTGGTCATTGGGAATTTCAAAAATTTCATGGTGTTTATCTTTCCATTTTTCAAGAATGAAGTTGGAGGCACTTTGGGGTTTCCATTCTTCCAGGAACCATTACATGGGGAGGAAGCTCATTTCAATGAAAGCTCTGAGGAACTCTAACAGGCAAGGCTTCCCAAACACTGGCCAAAAGGTCACATGAAGCCAGGCCCATTGAGGTCTACAACGTGAGGTCCATGTGTCTTTTGACTCTAACTATGGCTGCCAAGTTTTTCAGAATAAAATCATGTGATATCCTTGCTGAGATTTTCAGCTCTCTGTGGAAAGCCATCCTGGGCCTAGATCTCAGGTTTCAAGGGCAACTCTCATGTGTGGCCTCCTACAATGCCAACACAATTAATGGCAATACTTCTCTGAGGTCAGTTCCAGAACTCAGTCTCCAAGGAGAATCACACCAGAGTTCAAGCCCATGTGGACCCTGTCATCTCTTCCAACCACCACACAAATGACCACAATTAAAACCAAAACATTCCCACATGGCCCTCATCTTCATCCATATAGGCACTCATCATAAACTCTGGCTGGAGGTTTCCATGAGGGATGCAGCCCAAGACAGTGTCCAAAATATCCACCATTGCCCCTCATTTGTCTAAATTTAGGGTGGTCTGGAAACCCTTTCTGTGAACCAAGAGTGATCAAATAGGTGTGCCGTTAATACTGCTCTGCTTCTCCAATTTGAGGCCTAAAGACTGTCAGGTATAGATTGCTTATGTGATTTGGCATCATGAGAGAAACCAAGCACTTATGCAGGACTTTGAATAACTCATTTGACCTATTGGAATCCTATTCTCACTTGATGGACGTCAGGAACCTAACAGAGGAAGGCAAGAGACTTCATCCACAATGACTGATCCTTTTGCCATTTTGGTTTTGGATGCAAACATGGGATCTTCTTTAGATTTATCAGGAGCTGAGAATCTTAGCCACAGCCTCAACCAGGGTCTAGTGTCTGATTAAGACTCATCCCTTTCCAAAGAAATTAAGCAATGAGCCACAGGTGATGCCCATTCATTTCCATTTGAAAACTGTTTCTTCAGGCTTCAAAAAGGGGTGGCCTGAAACAAAGACCTTCCTGACATTCAAGGCAACAGAACCATAGGTAAGCAAATGGCCCAAAGCAGGGTTTCTCCAATGAGACTTTACTGGTCACACTAATATCTGAGATGTTCCCATTCCCTTCAGCTATCAAGAACATGGCCATGTCACAGAGCATGGAGGTTGTACATATCTTGGACAATAAATCATGAGCTCATTCTGGAGAGTGGCCAGAATTCAGGAAGAAAACCGGAACTTAGGAAGTTAGTAGTTGTTTCCTATCCATAAGACAAGCCACAGTCTATTCATCACTTATGAACGATGAATGCTGGGAAGCTTTCTACTAGACAGGACACCTCCATTGATGCATTCTCTTTTCTAATGTCTAAAACCACGGACACAGTGGATACACAGACATAGAAACACTCGCCTTGTCAAAAGAGTTACTATCAACAGTAGACTCCAAAGCAAACGAACCACCTTTATTACCTATTCGCAGAATATGAGACAAAACCACAAACTCACACCCACACACATAAAGTCACCTCATTCCCAAAAGTGGATCTGTGACTATCTGGAGTGTCCTCTGACTGGTGGGCCATACTATGTTCCTCTCAAAATGGCCTTTCCTCTCTCAGATTTTGTCTCCTTGGCCAACTCTGTGATGCTTTGAGGAGCCTGCAGTTAGCCACTACCTGCTATCTCAGGAAAGGCCTCTCTTCAGAGCTCAATTGGCATTTGGCCATCCTCAAATCAGTAGGTACCAAGAAGGTCTGAATCTGTACTTGGTAAATACAAACAAGTGAGCCCACTGGGACTGGGACTGGGACTGGCTCTCGGTGCCTGGCTTCTTGCATCACAATTTCAGAGAGTTCCATCACCGAGGAAGTTAGCTAGGACACTTCCTTCAGGAACTGAATGAGGTCACTGCCTTGGCAACAACTTTGTCCTAACCGTTGCTTCCAAGGGTTCCATGAGATGGAGGCTGCTCCTACTTTGTGTGACAATTTGACTTGTTACAATGGTATATCAAAATAGGCACCTGGGAACAGCTCTCCACGCAGGCCTGCTTAGGTCCATCTTCTCTACATTAAGAAGAGAAAGGCTGATGCATACACATCCCTTCGTCCTGTTCAGGTTGTTTGCCATGAAGATGGATTTTGCTCTCTCAGATCCTTCATAGCTGCCTACATCTTCTCCAGGGATCATTTCTGCATCGAACTTTGAGGTTCTCAGCAGTTGGAAGATACCCTACATTCCTGTATTGTAAGGCGAACTCTGTCCCTGCTCTTTTGTAATTTTAGATTGAAGCAACAGTGTATGGTTAGGGTTAATAACAGGTTCGATTTGGGCAAGGAATCATTATGCGGGATGAATAATGGTATTGGGAACCTGCAATATTTATAGGAATATAAAGATGAAATATAAGTATAAAAACAGAAATCTAGGTAAGATTTGAAGCTCAGAAATGCATTGGGCAACTGATTGCGATACGTAGCTTTGAATTACGTTCTAGATACATGTTTCAGAAAAATCGATATACAATGGCATAGGATCTTGTACCTTGGATGATTGAATGTAGTAGAGAACATCTACTCAAAAAGGGATAGTCGATAGGATCAGGAACATAGTCAGTATGTTTCGGAAGAAGAGTGAGTATAGGATTTGGACCAAAGTTCATAAGCAATAGGGTTTCGGTTAGAGAGTGAATGTCAATGTCAGCACATGTGAAGGGTCAGTCACAATGTTGAACTGGAGAAAATATGTAGGAAAGTAGATATCAATAGAGACATTAGAAAATCAGGCAAAGTACAAAGTGAGTGAAAAAATTAGACATTTTCAATGGTATTGAGGTTGAATATATAATCTTAGGAAGAAACAAATATGTAGTCACCAACAGGATGATCATTTGAGAGCATTAGGCAACCTGGACATGGATGTTTTTAGTAATCCATGTTCAGTTTCCGTTTAGGCTTTGTTACAGTCATACGTGTGAGTTTTGCATTTTGTGTCCAGAATACTACTGTGATAACATGCATATGTAGATCAGGTGACATGAGTATTTCTTCCACCATTTCTGGGAGCAATATTTTGAAGATGTATAAATTAGTATTGGGGGTACAAAGAGGTGTAACCTGTGTCTATGAATATAGAGATAATGCATGAATAGACCATACTGTGAATAGATAATATAACTGGTTCCACTTTACAAAATGTATTGAATTGATATCTGAAAATATATAAGAAATCTTATATTAATATAAAATCATTCATTCCAACCAGTTATACATCTAATAGTGATATTATAGTTATGATTTATCATGCAGTGTGTGTCCGTTTTGCTTCAAAAGTGATAAAGGAATTCGAAAATAATGTGTTTGGAAAGAAATCTCATGAAAAGATCAGTCAAGAAACATGGAGGAATCCATGTGTTCTAAAGCAGGAAGTGATTGAAAGTGAAACAAATGCCTATAAATTTGCTAACCTGTGGAGGAAATATATATCCTCTGATGTGCATAAACTGAAGAAATTGTAATGTCCCAGTGTTGAATAAAAATGAACATCGATAAACACATCATGTCCCATAGGCATCTACTTGCATTGATGATAAACTGTGTCAGTTACTATAGAAATATTAGGATTTGTATGCACCATTCAATGAAGTTAGTTTTCAGTACTAGGAAGCAAATATGTATTTCAGGTGGATGAAATTTTTTGAGAATAATCTTGTGAAAAGTTGATTATAAATCCACATTCATGAACATGAATAAAATTAGGGAGTGTATATAAGACACATATATTTCATATTTTGAAAAATAGAAGGAGAGAGTGTATATATATATATATATATATATATATATATATATATATATATAAATATATATACACACACAGACACACACACATACACACCCAGAGACATTAAAAATAGCAATATATGCCAATCAAAATTCACCATGAAATATATATCATCCACAGATCCAAAAATATTCATTGTACTGAACATGGATTTGTGTATAATTTTGTTCAACTAGGAAGCTCACCCATAGGTTGAATTTTCAGTTCCAACAACATTTAGAAGGAGTGATCATTTCTCTCAATTTGTATCTGCCAAGTTAGCCACCTCACAAGAATGTACGTGTAGTACCAGGTAGGATTCTCTATGTGTATATAAAAATATATTTGCTGAGTAGGCTACAGAGAAAGAGAGACAAGAATTCACATGTTTGTTATCTTTAAAACCACATGGACAACTATTGCAACAAAAAAATTGTCTAGATTTATAACCCCTAACCTTTAAAATGCAAAAGGCAAGTCCAACTATACACCATGCCTCCTCTGAACTGCTTGTATTTCTATTATGTTTGGGTTATTTTTCTGCCTCATATTAGGATTAGTTGTCAGAGACTAGTAGGGTGTGGTTTAGTGTCAGAGATAAAGTATTTGAAATGGAAAATTGGAAAATGAATCCAATATGTATGCAAATATGTCCTACACAAAAGTCTTCCCACTCTCATCCAGATAAATCCTTTGACATTACCTTCACCCCATGTAAGATGCAATTCGAAGAGAAGAGTTAGAAAATCTGTGAATACATATCTGGAATGGAAAATGCACAGGAGTTCACAACCTTGGAGGTGGTAGAGGAGTTTCCAAAAGTAAGTGACTGTGTAAACACTCCACAAACATGGAACTCTGCTGGCCAATAGCCTTCTTGTAAAACTGCCTCTGAGTTTGGACACTTGAAATATATCTTGTTGTCTGGAGCTTTAGCTTCATTTCTGGTGAGACCATCAAACCTGGATCTGCATCTATGTGACCTGGAGGACATCATTTCTTATTTTCCATTGAACATGTGGTACCAGTGTTGATTTCTCTCTTTGTTGTTAAACTGTGGCCACTGGAAGCTTATTGTCTCCCTGAGTGGACTGTGAAGCCATTTGGTCATCCTGCCCTTTTTGTGGTGTTTCTTTCTTTTTTTTTTAATTTTATTTTTTTATTGGTTGTTCAAAACCCTACAAAGCCCTTGACATATCATATTTCATACATTAGCATACATTAGCTTCAAGTGAGTTATGAACTCCATTTTTTGCCCCAAGTACAGATTGCAGAATCACATGGGTTACACATCCACATTTTTACATAATACCATAATAGTAACTGTTGTATTCTGCTACCCTTCCTATCCTCTACTATCCCCCCTCCCCTCCCCTCCCATCTTCTCTCTCTACCCCTTCTACTGTAATTCATTTCTCACCTTGTTTATTTTCCCATTCCACTTACAACCTCTTATATGTAATTTAGTATAACAATGAGGGTCTCCCTCCGTTTCCATGCAATTCCCCTTTTCTCTCCCTTTCCCTCCCACCTCATGTCTCTGTTTAATGTTAATCTTTTCTTCCTGCTCTTCCTCCCTGCTTTATTCTTAGTTGCTCTCATTATATCAAAGATGACATTTGGTATTTTTTTTTAGGGATTGGCTAGCTTCACTAAGCATAATCTGCTCTAGTGCCATCCATTTCCCTGCAAATTCCAAGATTTTGTCATTTTTTAGTGCTGCGTAATACTCCATGGTGTATAGATGCCACATTTTTTTAATCCATTCATCCATTGAAGGGCATCTGGGTTGGTTCCACAATCTAGCTATTGTAAATTGTGCTGCTATGAACATCGATGTGGCAGTATCCCTGTAATACGCTCTTTTAAGGTCTTCAGGGAATAGTCCGAGAAGGGCAATAGCTGGGTCAAATGGTGGTTCCATTCCCAGCTTTCCCAGGAATCTCCATACTGCTTTCCAAATTGGCCGCACCAATTTGCAGCCCCACCAGCAATGTACAAGAGAACCCTTTTCTCACTCCAGTAAGATTGGCAGCCATTATGAAATCAAACAACAACAAGTGCTGGCGAGGTTGTGGTGTTTCTTGATGCTGCAATGGGAGGTTGGTATTTGCTTCATGAAATACAAGGAGTTCAACTAGGATATAGGGCTGGAGGGAGTTCTGTCACGTGTGTTGGGTCAGGGTGTGCAGGAGAATTCACCAACCAGGGTTCTATCCCACATAACTTGCCCCCTTGACCATAGCAACTTGATTGTGAACATTGCCCTGAAACCTCTCCATATAACAAGATGCCTTTTCATATAATGGTCTGCTGGCAGTACGAAGTCAGTCACAAGCTATTTGGAAGCCAATGGCAGATCCACATGGCGACACCACAGTTGTATTATCACACACCTGCCCACCACTGCTCTAGGCCCACTACTCAGCAGGCTCCAACTTACTGGCATCTCTGTTCTGCACCATTTTCATGAAACCCAGTCAATCAAGGCACTGTCTGTAACACAACAATCAAGCCACTGTCTGCAACAGAACATCCAATGGTTCTCCAGTGCCACTTGGTCATTGGGAATTTCAAAAATATCATGGTATTTATCTATCCATTTTTCAAGAATGAAGTTGGAAGCACTTTGGGGTTTCCATTCTTCAAGGAACCATTACATGGGGAGGAAGCTCATTTCAATGAAAGCTCTGAGGAACTCTAACAGGCAAGGCTTCCCAAACACTGGCCAAAAGGTCACATGAAGCAAGGCCTATGGAGGTCTACAACGGGAGGTCCATGTGTCTTTTGACTCTTAACTATGGCTGCCAAGTTTTTCAGAATAAAAATATGCGATATCCTTGCTGAGATTTTCAGTTCTCTGAGGAAAGCCATCCTGGGCCTAGATCTCAGGTTTCAAAGGCAACTCTCATGTGTGGCCTCCTACAATGCCAACACAATTAATGGCAATACTTCTCTGAGGTCAGTTCCAGAACTCAGTCTCAAAGAGGAATCACACCTGAGTTCAAGGCAATGTGGACCCTGTCAACTCTTCCAACCGCCACACAAATGACCACAATTAAAACCAAAACATTCCCACATGGCCCTCATCTTCAGCCGTATAGACACTCATCATAAACTCTAGCTGGAGGTTTCCATGAGGGGCACAGCCAAAGACAATGTCCAAAATATGCACCCTTGCCCCCCATTTGTCTAAATTCAGTGTGGCCTGGACACCCTTCCTTTGAACCAGGAGTGATCAAATAGGCCTGCTGTTAATGCTGCTCTGCTTCTCCAATTTGAGGCCTACTGACAGTCAGGTATAGATTCATTATGTGATTTGGCATCATTAGAGAACCCAAGTACTTCTGCAGGATTTGAATAACTCATTTGACCCATAGGAATCCTATTCTCACTTGATGGAGTTCCGGAACCTATCAGAGGAAGGCAAGAGACTTCATCTACAATGACTGATCTTTTTGCCATTTTGGTTTTGGATGCACACATGGGATCTTCTTTACATCTATCAGGAGCTGAGAATCTTAGCCACAGCCTCAAACAGGGCCTAGTGTCTGATTAAGACACCATCCTTTTCAAAGCAATTAAGCAAAGAGGCACAGGAGATGCCCATTCATTTTCATTTGAAAACTGTTTCTTCAGGCTTCACAAAAGGGTGGCCTGAGGCAAAGACCTTCCTGACATTCAAGGCAATAGAGCCATAGTTAAGCAAATGGACCAAAGCAGGGTTTCTCCACTGAGACTTTACTGCTCACACTGATGTCTGAGTTTTCCGAGATGTTCCCATTCCCTTCAGCTATCAAGAACATGGACATGTCACAGAGCTTGGAGGTGGTACATATCTTGCACAATAAATCATGAGCCTATTCTGGAGAGTGGCCAGAATTCAGGAAGAAAACAGGAACTTAGGATGTTAGTAGGTGTTTAAGATCCATAAGGCAAACCACAGTCCATTCATCAATTGAGCAGGATGAATGCTGGGAAGCTTTCTACTAGACAGGACACCTCCATTGATGCATTCTCTTTTCTAATGTCTAAAACCACGGACACAGTGGATACACAGACATAGAAAGTCGCCTTGTCAAAAGACTTACTAGAAACAGTCGACTCCAAACCAAACCAACCACCTTTCCTACCTATTCTCAGAACATGAGACAAAACCGCAAACTCACACCCACACACAAAGGCACCTCCTTCCCAAAAGTAGGTCTGTAACTATCCGGAATGTCTTCTGACTGGTGGGCCATACTATGTTCCCCACAAAATGGCCTCTCCTGTCTCAGATCTTGTCTCCTTGGCCAATTCTGTGATGCTTTGAGTAGCCAACCGTTAGCCACTACCTGCTATCTCAGGAAAAGCTTCTCTTCAGAGCTCTACTGACATTTGGCCATCCTCACATCAGTAGGTACCAAGAAGGTCTGATCTGTACTTGGTAAATCCAAACAAGTGAGCCCACTGGGACAGGGACTGGGACTGGCTCTCGGTGCCTGGCTTCTTGCATCAAAATTTCCGAATGTTCCATCACCAAGGAAGTTAGGTAGGTCACTTCCTTCAGGAACTGAAAGAGGTCACTGCCTTGGCAACAACTTTGCCCTAATCGTTGCTTCCAAGGGTTCCATTAGATAGAGGCTGCCCCTACTTCCTTTGAAAATTTGACTAGTTTCAATTGTATATCAAAATAGGCACCTGGGAACAGCTCTCCATGCAGGTCTGGTTAGGTCAATCTTCTCTACATTAAAAAGAGAGAGGCTGATGCATACACATCCCTTTTTCCTGTCTAGATTGTTTGCCATTGAAGATGGCTTTTGCTCTCACAGGTCCTTCATAGCTGCTGACATCTTCTCCAGGGATTATTTCTGCATCGAACTTTGAGGTTCTTAGCAGTTGGCAGATAACCTACATTCCTGTATTGTAAGGCGAACTCTGTCCCTGCTCTTTTGTAATTTTAGATTGAAGCAACAGTGTATGGTTAGGGTTAATAACAGGTTCGATTTGGGTAAGGAATCATTATGCGGGATGAATAATGGTATTGGGAACCTGCAATATTTATAGGAATATAGAGATAAAATATAAGTATGAAAACAGAAATCTAGGTAAGATTTGAAGCTCAGAAATGCATTGGGCAACTGATTGCGATACGTAGCTTTGAATTACGTTCTAGATACATGTTTCAGAAAAATCGATATACAATGGCATAGGATCTTGTACCTTGGATGATTGAATGTAGTAGAGAACATCTACTCAAAAAAGGGATAGTCGATAGGATCAGGAAGATAGTCAGTATGTTTCGGAAGAAGAGCGAGTATAGGATTTGGACCAAAGATCTTTAGCAATAGTGTTTCCGTTACAGAGTGAATGTCAATGTCAGCACATGTGAAGTGTCAGTCACAATGTTGAACTGCGGAAAATATGTAGGAAAGTAGATATCAATAGAGACATTAGGAAATCAGGCAAAAGTATCAAGTGAGTGAAAAAATTAAACATTTTCAACAGTTTTGAGGTTGAATATATAATCTTAGGGAGAAACAAATATGTAGCCAGCAATAGTATTGACATTTGAGAGCATTAGGCAACCTGGTCAGGGATGTTTTTAGTAATCCATGTTCAGTTTACCTTTAGGCTTTGGTACAATCATACGTGTGGCTTTTGCATTTTGTGTCCAGAATATTACAGTGATAACATGCATATGTAGATCAGGTGACATGAGTATTTCTTCCACCATTTCTGGGAGCAATATTTCAAATATGTATAGATTAGTATTGGGGGTACAACCAGGTGTACCCTGTGTCTATGAATATAGAGATAATGCATGAATAGACCATACTGTGAATAAATAATATAACTTGTTACACTTTAAACAATGTATTGAATTGATATCAGAAAATATATAAAAAATCTTTTATTGATATATAATCATTCATTCCAACCAGTAATACATCTAATGGTGATATTACAGTGATGGTTTATCATGAAGTGTGTGTCCGTTTTGCTTCTAAAGTGATAAAGGAAATCGAAAATAATGTGTTTGGATAGAAGTCTCATGAACAGACCAGTCAAGAAACATGGAGGAATACATGTGTTCTGAAGCAGGAAGTGATTGAAAGTGAAACAAATGCCTATATATTTGCTAACCTGTGGAGGAAATATATATCCTACGATGTGCATAAAATGAAGAAATTTTAATATCCCATTGTTGAATAAAAATGAACATCAATATACACATCATGTCCTATGGTAATCTACTTGCTTTGATGATAAACTGTCAGTTACTGTAAAAATATTAGGGTTTGTAAGCACGATTCACTGAAGTTAGTTCTCAGGACGAGGAAACAAATATGTATTTCAGGTGGTTGAATGTTTCTGAGAATAATCTTATGAAAAGTTGATTTTATATCCACATACATGAATATGAATGAATTTAGATAGTGTTTAATAGACACATGTTTTTCATATTTTGAAAAAAAAAATATATATATATACATATAAAACTCATGGAGAAATATTACAATGAAAATTTAACAAGATTTATAACACATACCCTTGATAAAGCAGAAGGAAATTCCAAGTATATACCATGCCTCCTATTAAAGGCCTGTATTTCTATTCTGTTAGTTTTCTTTTTATCCATCATATTAGCATTAGTAGTCAGAGTCTATTAGGGTATGTGTTAGTGTCGGGGATCAGTATTTCAAATGAAAATAGGAAAATAAATCTAATGTGTATGCAAATATGTGCTACACAAAAATCTTGCCACTCTCATCCAGAACAATTCCTTTACATTAACTTCACTCCAAGTAAGACACAATTAGTGGAGAGGAGTTCAAAAACCTGTGATTACATATGTGGAACTGAAAATGTTCAGGAGTTCACAACATTGGATGTGGTAGAGCAGTTTCCAAAAGTAAGGGAGAGGTTAAACACTCCACAAACTTGGAGCTCTGCTGGCCTTAAGACTTCTTGAGAAAATGCCTCTCAGGTTGGGAACATGAAATATATGAAGTTGTCAGGAGATTTAGCTTCCTCATTGTGACACCATCAAATGTGGGTCTGCATCTATGTGACCTGGAGGAAATGGTTCCTTATTTTCTAATGAACATGAGGCAGCAGTTCTGAATTCTTTCTTGGTAAACTGTGGCCACTGGGAGTTAAGTGTCTCCCCGTGTGGTCTGTGAAGCCATTTGGTCATCCTCCATTTTTGTGGTGTTTCTTACTGCTGCACTGGGAGTTTGGAATTGGCTTAATGAAATACAAGGAGTTCAACTGGGACACAATTCTGGAGGGAGCTCTGACACGTGTGATTGGTCAGGGTCTTCAGGAGAATGTTCGAAACATGGGTCTATCCCACATAGCTTTCCCCTTGACTATAGCAACCAGATTCTGAACATTGCCCTGAAACCTCTCAATAAAACAAGATGCCTTTACATATAAGGGTCTGCTGCCTGCACCATATCAGTCACAAGTATTTTGGAAGCCAAAGGCAGATCCACGTGGTCCCACCACAGATATTTATTCACAAATGTATAGTCCACTGCTCTAGCCCCAATACTCAGCAGGCTCCAACTTACTGACATCTCGGTTCTATACCATTTTCATGACAACCAGTCAATCAAGGAACTGTCTGGTACACACATGATCAGCAACAGGACATCCAAAGTTTCTCCAGTGCCACCTGGTCATGGAAATTTCAAAAATTTCATGGTATTTGTATAGCCATTTTTCAAGGATGATGTTGGAGGCACTGTGGGTTTCAATTCATTCAGGAACCATTAAATGGTGAGTAAGCTCATTTCAATGAAAGCTCTGAAGAACTCTCACAGGCAAGGCTTCCCAATGAGTGCCCAAAAGTTCACATGAAGCCAGGCTCATTGAGGTCTACAATATGAGGTACATGTGTGTTTTGAGTCTCAACTATGACTTCCAAGTCTTTCAGTAAAAAAATCATGTGTTACCCTGGCTGAGATTCCCAGTGCTCGGTGGAAAGCCACCCTGGGCCTAGATCTCAGTTTCCAAGGGCTAATCTCATGTGTGGCCTCCTATAATCCCAAAACAATTCATGGCAATACTTCTCTCAAGTCAGTTCCAGAACTCAGTCTCTAAGGAGTATCAGAGCAGAGTTCAAGCCCTGGTGGACCAAGTCATCTCTTCCAACCGCCACACAAATGACCACAATTAAAACCAAAACACTCCTACATGACCCTCATCTTCTTCCATAAAGACACTCATCATAACATATGGCTGGAGGTTTCCATGAGGGGCACAGCCCAAGACAGTGTCCAAAATAAGCTCCCTTGCCCCTCATTTGCCTAAAGTCAGGGTGGCTTGGACACCCTTCTTGTGAACCAGGAGTGATCTTTAAGGGTAAAAGAAATTGAAATTAAAGTGTAAAAGTTAAAGTGTAAAAGACCGGGTTTGTAAAGTTTCTAAGATTCAAGGCCTGATTTAAAATGTAAAGGACCAGGTATTGTTAAGTTCCTATGCTACATGAAAAATCTGAAATTCCTGTTACTTGTAGGACAATTTCTGGACTGCCCAGTAAATATTCCCCCTGATCGCCTGGTTGTTTAATAACCTAGGACCCTGTGTGGCTTGGCACATATGCATCGCAGGGCCTAATCTAATCAATTTGAATCTGTACCCCGCTGTAGAACTGACCTATCCATCCTGCCTGACATGTTCCCACCAATGAATGAACTAATCATGTTTAGGATTTGTTGTTTGATTTTCCCGCAGTGTATGATGATTTGTTAAAAGATACTGTGATATATGTAAAGTCTCGCCCTCCCCAAAAAGTGTACTTAAGCACTGCTCAACCTCAGCTCGGAGATCTGGGCTGCTCTCCCTTCTTGAGTGACCACGGAGCCCTAGCATACTGGATTGGATCCTCAATAAATGTCTTTTGCTGTTGCATGAGCCGTGGTCTCATACATGAACATGAATGAATTTAAGGAGTGTATAATAAGACACATATATTTCATATTTTGAATAATCTATAGAGTGCAGATTTTTCACAAAACACATACAGAGATATTAAAAAGTATCAATATATATGCCAATCAAAATTCATCATGAAATACATATCATACACAGATCCAAAAATATTTATTTTACTTAACATGGATTTATGTGTAATGTTGTTCAACTAGGAAGCTCACGCATAGGTTGAATTTTCAGTTCCAACAGCGTTTAGGAGGAGTGATCTCTTCTCACAATTTGTATCTGCCAAGTAGGCCACCTCACAATAATGTACGTGTGGTACCAGGTAGGATTCTATTTGTGCATATAAAAATACATGTGCTGAATAGGCAACAGAGAAAGGGAGACAGGAATTCACATATTTGATACCTTTCAAAACACATGGAGAACTATACCAATTAAAAATTAACCAGATTTTTAAGAACTACCCTTTATCATGCAAAAGGCAAGTCCAACTATACACCATGCCTCTTCTGAACTGCTTGTATTTCTATTCTGTTTGGGTTATTTTTCTCCATCATATTAGCATTAGTAGTCAGAGTCTAGTAGGGTATGCGTTAGTGTCATGGATTCAGTAATTCAAATGGAAATAAAGGAAAATGAATCCATTGTGTATGCAAATATGCGCTACAAAAAAACTTTCCACTCTCATTCAGAGCAATGCCTTGACATTACCTTCACCCAAGTAAGACACAATTAGAGGACAAGAGTTAGAAAATATGTGAATACATATCTGGAATGGAAAATGCTCAGGAGTTCACAAGCTTGGGCATTTTAGAGGAGTTTTCAAACTTAAGGGACAGGATAAACAGTCCAAATTCATGGAACTCTGCTGGCCTAAAGACTTCTTGAGAAACTGCCTCTGAGGTTGGGCACTTGAAATATATGTTGTTGTCAGGAGCTTTAGCTTCCTTTGTAGTGATACCATCAAAGATGGGTCTTCATTTATCTGACCTGGAGGACATGGTTTCTTATTTTCCAAAAGAACATGAGGCAGCAGTGCTCAATTCTTCCTTTGAAGGTAAACTGTGGCCACGGAGGGGTAGGTGTCTCCCCGTCTTGACTGTGAAGCCATTTGGCCATCCTACAATTTTCGTGGTGTTTCTTGCTGCTGCACTGGGCTTTTGGTTTTTCCTTCATGAAATACAAGGAGTTCAACTGGGACACAGTGCTGGAGCGAGTTCTGTCACGTGTGGAGGGTCAGGGTCTACAGGAGAATTCACCAACCAGACTTCTATCCCACATAACTTGAAACATTATCCATAGCAAACTGATTCTGAACATTGTCCTGAAACCTTTACATATAACAAGATGCCTTTACAGATAAGGGTCGGCTAGCTGTACCATGTAAGCCACAAGCCATTTGGAAGTCAATGGCAGACCCAAATGGCCCCACCACAGATGTTTTATCATACACCTGCACACCACAGCTCTGGGCCCACTTCTCAGCACTCTCCAACTTACTTTCATCTCTGTTCTGCACAATTTTCATGAAATCGAGTCAGTCAAGGCACTGTCTGGTACACTCATGATCAGCAACAAGACATCCAAAGGTTCTCCAGTGCCACCTGGTCAGGGGAATTTCATGGTATTTATAGAGCCATTTTTCAAGGATGAAGTTGGAGGCACTGTGGGTTTCAATTCATTCAGGAACCATTAAATGTTGAGGAAAATCATTTCAATGAAAGCTCTAGAGAACTCACACAGGTAAGGCTTCCCAAAGAGTGGCCAAAATACACATATATTTCATATTTTGAAAAATCTTGACAGTATATATATATATATATATATATATATACAAACACACACAGACATTAAAAACTAGCAATATATATGCCAATCGAAATTCATCATGAAATATATATCATCCACGTATCCAAAAATATTCATTTTACTGAACATGGATTTATGTATAATGTTGTTCAACTAGGAAGCTCACCCATAGGTTGAATTTTCAGTTCCAACAGCGTTTAGGAGGAGTGAAGTTTTCTCACAATTTGTATCTGCCAAGTCAGCCACCTCACAAGAATATATGTGTGATACAAGGTACAATTCTATATGTTCATATAAAAATACATGTGCTGAATAGGATACAAAGAAATGGGGGAGACAGGAATTCACATATTTGATAAGTTTAAAAATACATGGATAACTCTTTCAACAAAAAATTGACTAGATTTAAAACTCCTTCCCTATATAATGGAAAAGTTAATTCAATGGTACACCATGCCTCCTCTGATATGTTTGTATTTCTGTTCTATTTGGGTTATTTTTCTCCATTACGTTAGGATTAGTTGTCAGAGTCTTGTAGGGTATGGGTTAGTTTCAGGGATTCAGTATTTCGAAAGGAAAATTGGAAAATGAATCCAATGTGTATGCAAATATGTGCTACACAAAAATCTTCCGACTCTCATCCACAACAATGCCTTGACCTTAACTTCGTCCCAAGTAACACATGTAGAGGAGATGAGTAAGAAAATCTGTGAATACATATCTGGAATTTAATATGCTCAGGAGTTCACAAACTTGCAGGTAGAAGGCGAGATTCCAAAAGTAAGGGACAATGTGAACACTCCAAAAACATGGAGCTCTGCTAGCCTAAAGGCTTCTGGAAAAACTGGCTCTGATGTTGGGCTCTTGAAATATATGTTGTTGTCAGGAGCTTTAGCTTTTTTTGTAGTGAGACCATAAAAGCTGGGTCTGCATCTATGTGACCTGGAGGAGATGCTTTCTTATTTACCAATGATCATGAGGCAGCATTGCTGAATTCTCTTTTTCGGGGTCAACTGTGGCCACTTGGGGCTAAGTGTCTCCTCATGTGGACTGTGAAGCCATTTGATCATCCTCCAATTTTTGTGATATTTTTGGCTGCTACACTGGGAGTTCAGTATTTGCTTCACGAAATACAAGGAGTTCACCTGGGACACAGTGCTGGAGGGAGTTCTGTCACGTGTGGTGGGACAGGGTCTGCAGGAGAATGCACAAACCAGGCTTCTGTCCAACATAGCTTGACCCCTTGACCATAGGAACCTGATTCTGACCATTGCCCTGAAACTTACCCATATAACAAGAATCATTTACATATAAGGGTCTGCTGGCTGCACCATGTCATTCACAAGCCATTTGGAAGCCATTGGGAAATCCACATGGAAGCACCACAGATGTTTTATCTCACACATGCCCACCTTTGCTCTAGGCCCACTATTCAGCAGGCTCCAACTTACTGGAATCTCTGTTCTACACCATTTTCGTGAAACCCAGCCAATCAAGGCACTGTCTGGTACACTCATGATCACCAACAGGATATCCAATGGTTCTCCAGTGCCTCCTGGATATGGGAATTTCAAAAATTTCATGGTATTTATCGAGCCCATCTTTCAAGGTTGAAGTTGGAGGCACTGAGTGTTTCATTTAATTCGGTAACCATTAAATGGTGAAGAAGCTCATTTCAAAGAAAGATCTGGAGAACTCTCACTGCCAAGACTTCCCAAATAGTGGCCAAAAGGCCACATGAAGCCAGGCCCATTGAGGTCTACAATGTGAAGTGCATTTGTGTTTTGACTCTCAACTATTGCTGCCAAGTGTTTCAGAATAAAATTATGTGATACCTTGGCTGAGATTCCCAGTGCTCTGTGGAAAGCCACACTGGGAATAGATCTCAGTTTCCAATGGTGACTCTCATGTGTGGCCTCCTAATATCCCAACACAATTCATGGCAATACTTCTCTGAGGTCAGTTCCAGGACTCAGTCTCTATAGGGTATCACACCAGAGTTCAAGCCCAGGTGGACCCAGTCATCGCTTCCAACTTCCACACAAATAACCACAATTAAAACCAAAACACTCCCACATGGCCCTCATCTTCTTCCATATAGACACTCCTCATAACCTCTGGCTGGATGTTTCCATGAGGGGCGCAGCCCAACACAGAGTCCAAATAACCTCGCTTGCCCGTCATTTTCCTAAAGGCAGGGTGGCCTGTACACCCTTCCTGTGAACCACAAGGGATCAAAAATGCCTTCCTTTAATACTGCTCTGCTTCTCCAATTTGAGGCCTACTGACTGTCAGGTATAGATTCTTTATGTGATTTGGAGTCATGAGAAAACACAAGCATGTATGGGATAGCCTTTGCAGGGCTTAGAAGAACTCATTTGATTCAAAGGATATCTATTCTCACTTGATGGTGGTCAGGAACCTAAGAGAGGAAGGCGAGAGACTTCATCAACAATTACTGATCTTTTCCCCATTTTGGTTTTGGATGCACACATGGGATCATTCTTTAGATGCATCAGGTGCTGAGAACCTAAGCCACAGCCTCACACAGGGCCAAGAGACTGATTCCGACACATCCATTTCCAAAGAAATTAACAAAGAGCCACAGGTGATGCCCATTTATTTCCATTTTAAAACTGTTTTCTTCAGGCTTCACAAAGCGGTGTCTTGAGGCCAAGACCTTCCTCACATTCAGGGGAAGAGAAGAATTGGTTAGCAAAAAACCCAAAGCAGAGTTTCTCCACTGAGGCTTTCCTGGTCACACTGATATCTGAGTTTTTTGAGATGCTAGCCATTCCCTTTAGCTATCCATTACATGGCCTTGTCACAGAGCTTGGAGGTGGTACATATCTTGGACACAAAACCATGAGCCTATTCTGGAGAGTGGCCAGAATCAGGAAGAAAACAGGAACTTAGGAAATTAGTAGGTGTTGCCCATCCATAAGGGAAGCCACAGTCCATTCATCAATTGGGCAGAATGAATGCTGGGTAGGTTTCTACTAAACAGGACACATCCATTGATGAATTCTCTTTTCAAATGTCTACAACCACAGACACAGTGGGATACACAGACATAGAAACACTCACTTTGTGAAACAACTTACTAGGAACAGTCCACTCCAAACCAAACAAACCGCCTTTTTTACCTATTCTCAGAAAATGAGACAAAACCACAAACTCACACCCACACCCACAAAGGCACCTCCTTCCCCCAAAGAGGTCTGTGACTATCCGGAGTGTCCTCTGACTTGTGAGCCTTATTATGTTCCCTGAAATGTTCTGTCCTGTCTCAGATCTGGTCTTTTTGGCCAAATCTGCGAAGTGGTCAGGAGCCAGCTGTGAGCAACTTCCTGCTTTCTCAGGAAAGGCCCCTCTTCTGAGCTCTCCTGAAATTTGGCCATTCTCACATCAGTAGGTACCAAGAAAGACTGACTCTGTTCTTGGTAAATCCAAATAAGTGAGCCCACTGGGAATGGTACTGGGACTGCCTCTGGTAGCCTGGCTTCCTGGATCCCAAGTTCAGAGAGTTCTATCACCAAAGAAGTGAGGAAGGTCACCTCCTTTGTGAACTGAATGAGGTCACTTCTTTGGAAACCACTTTGTCCTAAAATTTGCTTCCAAGGTTCCCATGAGATGGAGGCTGCCCCTATTTCCTGTGATACGTTCACAACTGAGGATTGTATATCAACCATAGGCAGCCGGGAACAGCTGTGTACACTGGACTGGTTTGGTCCATCTTCTCTACATTAAGAAGAGTGAGGCTTATTCTGACACTTCCCTTCATCCTGACCGGGTTGTTTGCCATGGAAGATGACTTTTGCTCTCTCAGGTCCTTCATCGCTGCCTACATCTTCTCCAGGGATCATTTCTGCATGGAACTTTGAGGTTCTCAGCAGGTGGAAGATCCCCTACAATCCTGTATTGGAAGACTAATTCTGTCCCTCCTCTTCTGTAAAGTTAGATTGAGGAAACATTGTATGGTTAAGGTTAATAACAGCTTCTATTTGGGTTAGGAATCATTCTCTTGGATGAATAATGGTATTGGAATTTTGCGATATTTTCAAGAATATATAGGTGAAATATAAGTATGAAAAAAGAAATCTAGGTAATTTTTGAAGCACAGAAGGGAATTGGCCCCACTATTGGGATTCTTAGCTTTGAATTATGTTCTGCACAGGTGTCTCAGATTAATTGATATACAATGGCATAGGACCTTGTCTTTTGGATGATTGAATGTCGAAGAGAAAATCCAGTCCAAAAGGGATAGTTGGTGGATTAGGAAGATATTCGGTAGATTTAGAATGAAGAGTGTGTATAGCATTTGGACCAAAAGATCTTTAGCAATAGGGTTTTGGGTAGAGAGTGAAAGTAAATGTCAGCACATGTGAAGAGTCAGTCATAATGATGAACTGGGGAAAAAATACAGGAAATCAGATTTCAATAGAGACATTAGGAAATCAGGCAAAGTATAAAGTGAGTGATAGGATTAGACATTTTTAACAGGGTTGAGGTTGAATATGTAATTTCAGGAAGAAACAAATATGTAGTCACCAATAGGATTCACTTTTGAGAGCATTAGGCAACCTGGACATGGATTTTTTTTTAATCCATGCTCACTTTCCATTTAGGATTTGGTACAATCATAAGTGTGACCTTGCTTTTTGTTTCCACAATATTACTGTGATTAATGTATATATAGATCAGGTGACATGAGTATTTCTTCCACCATTTCTGGGAGCAATATTTTGAAGACATATAATTTAGTATTGTGGGTACAAATAGGTATACTCTGTGTTATATGAATGTAAAGATAATGCATGAATAGACCATACGGTGAATAAATAATATAACTGGTTCCAAATTTAAATAATGGATTGAATTGATATCTGAATATATATTGGAAATCTTATATTGATATTCATACAATCATTCCAACCAGTTATACATCTAATGGTAATATCACTGTTATGGTTTATCATGAAGTGTGTGTGAGCTTTGCTTCTAAAATGATTATGGAAATTGAAAATAATGTGCTTGGAAAGAAGTCTCATTAAAAGAGCAGTCAAGAAACCTGGGGGAATACATATGTTCTGAAGCAGGAAGTAATTGAAAGTGAAAAAAATGCCTATAAATTTGTGAATTTGTGAATGAAATATGTATTCTATTATGTGCAAAAACTGAAGAAATATTAATGTACCAGTTTTGAATAAAAATGAACGTCAAAATACATATCATGTCCCATAGGAATCTACTTGCATTGACGTTAAACTGAGTCATTTACTATAGCAATATTAGGATTTGTATGCACCATTCACTGAAGTTAGTTTTCAGTATTAGGAAACAAATATGTATTTCAGGTGGATTAATATTTCTGAGAACATTCTTATGAAAAGTTGAATATAAATCCACATTCATGAACATCAATGAATTTAGGGAGTATATAATAAGACACATACATTTCATATTTTAAAAATCTGGAGAGTTTATACATATATATATGCACACACACACACACACGTATACATTAAAAAGTAGCAATATATATGCCAATCGAAATACATCATGAATTATATATCATCCACAAATCCAAAAATCTTCATTTTTCTGAGCATCGATTTATGTATAATGTTGTTCAACTAGGGAGCTCACCCATAGTTTGAATTGTAAGTTCCAACAGAATTTAGGAGGAGTGATCCCTTCTCACAATTTGTATTTGCAAAGTCAGTAACCTCACAAGTATGTACATGTGATACCAGGTAGGATTCTATATGTGAATATAAAAATGCATGTGCTGAATAGGGTACAGAGAAATGGAGACAGGAATTCTCATATTTGTTAACTTTAGAAACACATGGAGAAGGGAGGGGCAGAGCCTCCAACCACGCCTGTAAGTTAGGCGGACCTGCGAGCCACCCGTAGAACAGGCCTAGCGGCCCGCCATCGTGAAAGACACATCACCCTGGTTGGGGGTTGGGCAGAGCCACTGCACGCCTGCAAGGAACGCGGACATGCGACCCACAGGCAGAACAGGCCCAGACACCCGCGGAGGGGCAGAGACACCCCTTGCGACTTCAAGATAGGTGAACCTGCGACCCACCAGCTGAAGCGGCCCAGCTGCCTTCAGAGGGGCAGAGCCGGCCCCCGCGCCTGCGAAGTAGGTGGACCTGCGAACACCGACAGACCAGGTGCTAGGCCCCGCCAGGGTGCTAGACACATAACCAGGTTTGGGGAGGGGCCGAGCCGCTGCCCGTGCCTGCAAAGCAGGTAGACCTCTCACCCAGAGGCAGAACAGACCCAGCGACCTACCAGCGTGGTAGACACATCGCCCCGGTTTTGGGGGGGGGCAGAGATGCCACTCACGCCTGCAATGTAGACAGCCCTGCAACCCACAGACAGAAGAGGCCCAGCGGAGCGCGGAGGGGCAGAGCCGACGCCTGTGCCTGCAAGGTAGCTGGACCTGATACCCACTGGCTGAACAGGACCAGCACCCGCAGAGGGGTAGATCAACTGCCCGCTCCTGCAAGGTAGGCGGACCAGCTACCAAGAGGCAGAACAGGCCTAGCGGCATGCTGGTGTGGTAGGCACATTGCCCCAATTGGAGGAGAGGCAGAGCCGCTGCTTACGCCTGTGAGGGAGACTTTTCAAGAATACAATAGCAATATAAACATTTAGGGGTAAAATTCAATAACACAAAAGTTTCACCAAGCCGAAAAAAACGTGAACAGTAGGGAAAGACAAGGAAAGAAAGGACCACAAGCAACGCAGGTCAACTCAACATTAGAAGAGGTAATATCTGCAGCATATGGAATGTCAGATAAAGAATCAGGATATACTTGCTTCAGATGATCGGAAGTCTCCAGGGAGACATTAGACAGCAAAATCAGACAATGAAAGATCACTTTGACAATGAATTACATAAACAAATCCAAGAAGCAAAAGATCAATTATACAGGGAGATAGAGGTTATAAAAAACACACAAACAGAAATCATAGAAATGCAGGAAGCAATAAACCAACTTAAAAACTCAATTGAGAATACTACCAGCAGAATAGATCACTTAGAACAATGAAGACAAAGTATTTCAACTTGAAAAGAACATAGACAGCTCAGCAAGACTGTTAAGAAACCATGAGCAGAACATCCAAGAAATATGGGATAACATGAAGAGACCAAACTAAAGAGTAATTGGGATACAGGAAGGTATACAGGTCCAAACCACAGGATTGAGCAATCTATTCAATGAAATAATATGAGAAAACTTTCCAGACATGAAGAATGAGACAGAATCCCAAATCCTAGAAGCCTACAGGACGCCAAATGTGCAAAATCATAAGAGATAAACACCGAGACATATTATAATGAAGATGCCAAACATACAGAATAAAGAGAGAATTTTAAAAGCTACAAGAGAAAGGAAGCAGATTACATTTAGGGGTAAACCAATCAGGATAACAGCTGATCTTTCAACACAGACTCTGAAAGCTAGAAGATCCTGGAATAACATTTTTCAATCACTGAAAGAAATTGGGTTCCAACCAAGAATTGTGTATCCAGCGATTTTAAGCTTCAGGATGGAAGATGAAATTAAAACCTTCCATGATAAACAAAAGTTAAAAGAATTTGCAGCTAGAAAACCATCTCCTCAAAAGATCCTTGGCAAAACATTATAGGAAGACGAAATGGAAAATAACAATGAAAACCAACAGTGGGAGGTAGTACAGTAAAGGGGCGAAAAATAATCAAAGAGAAAAACAAACCATGTTTAGTAACATAAATAAACAAATATGGCTGGAAGAACAACCCATATTTCAAAAATAACCCTAAATGTTAATGCCTTAAACTCACCAATTAAGAGACACAGGCTAGTAGAATGGATCACGAAAGAAGACCCAAAAATTTTCTGCCTACAGGAGACACATTTGATAGGAAAAGACATATATAGACTAAAGGTGAAAGGTTGGGAGAAATCATATCACTCATATTGACTTCGGAAACAAGCAGAAGTGTCCATACTCATATCAAATAAAATAGATTTCAAGACAAAGTTAATCAAAAGGGATAAAGAGGGACACTACATATTGCTCAAGGGAACCATACACCAACAAGACATAACAATCATAAATATATGTGCCCCAAACAATGGTTCAGCTATGTTAATCAAACAAACTCTTCTCAAGTTCAAGAGTCTGGTAGACCACCATACAATAATCATGGGAGATTTCAACACACCTCTCTCACTACTGGACAGATATTCCAAACAAAAGTTGAATTAGGAAACTATAGAACTCAATAACACAAATAATAACCTAGACTTAATTAACATATATAGAATATACCACCCAACATCAAGCAGTTACACTGTTTTCTCAGCAGCACATGGATAACTCTCAAAAATAGATCATATATTATGTCACAGAACAACTCTTAGACAATATAAAGGAGTATAGATAATACCAGGCATCTTATCTGATCGTAATGGAATGAAACTGAAAATCAACAATAAAAGAAGGAAGGAAAATTCATGCATCACTTGGAGAATGAACAATACGTACTGAATGATCAATGGGTTATTGAAGACATCAAGGAGAAAAATAAAAAAAATTCTTAGACATAAATGAAAAAGACAGACAGAACATATCAGAATCTATGGGACACATTGAAAGCAGTTCTAAGTGGAAAATTCATTGCTTGGAGTTCTTTCCTTAAAAAAAGAAAAAAAAAAACAACAACAAATTAATGATCTCATAGTTCATTTCAAAATCCTAGAAAAAGAAGAGCAAAACAACAGAAAAAGAAGTAGAAGGCAAGAAATAATTAAAATCAGAGCTGAAATTAATGAAATCGAAACAAAAGAAACAATTGAAAAAATTGAAAATACTAAAAGTTGAAAAATTAATAAAATCGACAGACTCTTAGCCATGTTAATGAAGAGAAGAAGAGAGGGAACTCAAATTACTATCATAAGGGATGAAAAAGGCAATATCACAACAGACACTTCTGAAATACAGAAGATAATCAGAAATTATATTAGAAGATAGTGAAGGCATCAATAAATTTCTTAAGTCATATGATCTGCCCAGATTGAGTCAGGAGGATATAGACAACCTAAGCAGACCAATATCAATTGAGAAAATAGAAGAAACCATCCAAAGACTACCAACTAAGAAAAGCCCAGGACCGAATGGGTATACAGCAGAGGAGGCCAATATCACCCTGATTCCTAAACCAGACAAAGACCCTTCAAAGAAACAAATGTACAGACCAATCTCTCTAATGAACCTAGATGCAAAAATCCTCAATAAAATTCTGCCGAATCAGATACAAAAACATATTTAAAAAATTGTGCAACATGATCAAGTAGGATTCATTCCTGGGATACAAGGCTGGTTCAATATACGGAAATCAATAAATGTTATTCACCACATCAATAGACTTAAAAATAAGAACCATATGATCACCCCAATAGATGCAGAAAAAGCATTCAATAAAGTACAGCATCCCTTTATGTTTAAAACTCTAGAAAAACTGGGATAACAGGAACATACCTCAATATTGTAAAAGCAATCTATGCTAAGCCTCAGGCTAGTATCATTCTGAATTGAGAAAAAATTGAAGGCATTCCCTCTAAAATCTGGAACAAGACAGGGATGCCCTCTCTCACGATTTCTGTTCAACATAGTTCTCGAACACTGGCCAGAGCAATTAGACAAATGAAAGAAATTAAAGGCATAATAATAGGAAAAGAAGAACTTAAATTATCACTATTTGCAGATGACATGATTCTATACCTAGTAGACCCAAAAGGGTCTACAAGAAACTATTAGAGATAATAAATGAATTCAGCAAAGTGGCATGATATAAAATCAAAAATCATAAATCAAAAGCATTCCTGAATATCAGCAACAAGTCCTCTGACACGGAAATGAGGACAACCACTCCATTGAGAGTATCCTCAAAAAAAATAAAATAAAATATTTGGTTATCAACGTAACAAAAGATGTGAAAGACTTACACAATGAAAACTACAGAACCCTAAAGAGAGAAATAGAAGAAGATCTTACAAGATGGAAAAATATACCCTGTTCATGGATAGGCAGAATTAACATCATCAAAATGGCGATATTACCAAAAGTTCTCTATAGGTTTAATGCAATGCCAATCAAAATCCCAACGGCATTTCCTGTAGAAATAGATAAAACAATTATGAAATTCATATGGAATAATACAAGACCCAGTATACAAAAGACAACTCTAAGCAGGAAGTGTGAATCAGGCGGTATAGCGATACATGTCCTCAAACTATACTACGGAGCAATAGTAACAAAAAGAGCATGGTACTGGTACCAAAACTGGCGGGTGAACCAATGGTACAGAATAGAGGACACAGAAATCAATCCACAAAATTACAGCAATCTTATATTTGATAAAGGAGCTAAAAGCATAAACTGAAGGAAGGATAGCATCTTCAACAAATGGTGCTGGAAAAACTGGAATTACATATGTAAGAAAATGAAACTGAATCCCTTTCTCTCGCCATGCACAAAAGTTAACTCAAAATGGATCAAGGAGCTTGATATCAAATCAGAGACACGGCATCTGATAGAAGAAAACTTTGGCTATGATCTACATACTGTGGGGTCGGGCTCCAAATTCCTCAATAGGACACCCATAGCATAAGAGTTAATAATTAGAATCTACAAACAGGACTTACTCAAACTAAATAGATTTTTCTCAGAAAAAAAAACAATAAGAGAGGTAAAAAGGGAGCCTACATCCTGGGAACAAATCTTTACTCCTCACACTTCAGATAGAGCCCTAATATCCAGAGTTATACAAAGAACTCAAAAAATTAAACAATAAGCAAATGAATAACCCAATCAACAAATGGGCCAAGGACCTGAACAGACACTTCTCAGAGGAGGACATACAATCAATCAATAAGTACATCAAAAAATTCTCACCATCTCGAGCATTCAGAGAAATGCAAAACTAACCCACCCTAAGATACCATCTCACTGCAGTAAGCTTGGCAGCCATTATGAAGTCAAACGACAACAAGTGCTGGCGAGGATGTGGGAAAAAGGGTACACCTGTACATTGCTGGTGGGACTGCAAATTGGTGCAGCAAATTTGGAAAGCAGTATGGAGATTTCTTGGAAACTTGGGAATGGAACCGCCATTTGACCCAGCAATTCCCCTTCTCGGTCTAATCCCTATAGACCCAAAAAGTGCATGCTACAGGGACACTGATAAATCTATGTTCATAGCAGCACAATTCACAATAGGAAGACTGTGGAACCAACCTAGATGCCCTTCAATATATGAATGGATTAAAAAAAATGTGGCATTTATACACAATGGAGTATTACTCTGCATTAAAAAATGACAAAATCATACAATTTGCAGAGAAATGGATGGCATTAGAACGTATTATGCTACGTGAAGATAGCCAATCACTAAAAAACAAATGCCAAATATTTTGTTTGATATAAGGAGAGTAACTAAGAACAGAGTTGGGAGGAAGAGCATGAGAAGATGATTAATATTAAACAGGGGTGAGAGGTGGGAGGGAAAAGGAAAGAGAAGGAAAATTACATAGAAATGGAAGGAAACCCTCATGGTTATACAAAATTAAATACAAGATGAAGTGAGGTGAAAGGGGACAAAAACAAGTGGAAGAAATGAATTACAATAGATGGGGTAGAGAGAGAGGATTGGAGGGGAGGGGATGGGAGATAGTAGAGGACAGGAAAGGCAGCAGAATACAACAGACACTAGTATAGCAATATGTAAAATAGTGGATGTGTAACTGATGAGATACTGCAATCTGTATACGAAGAAAAATGGAAGTTCATAACCTACTTGAATCAAAGTGTGAAATATGACATGTCAAGAACTATGTAATATTTTGTAGAACCAACAATAAATATTAAAGGAAAAAAAAAACACATGGAGAACTATTTCAATGAACAATTGACTAGGTTTATAACACCTACACTTTATCATGCAAAAGGCAAGTCCAACTATACACCATGCCTCTTCAGAAGTGCTTGTATTTCTATTCTGTTTGGGTTATTTTTCTTCATCATATTAGGATTAGTAGTCAGAGTTTGGTAGGGTATGCGTTAGTGTCAGGGATTCAGTCTTTGGAATGGAAAATTGGAAAATGAATCCAATGTGTATGCAAATATGTGCTACACAAAAATCTTCCCACTCTCATGCAGAACAATGCCTTGACGTTACCTTCATGCCAAATAAGAAACAATTAGAGGAGAAGAGTTAGAAAATCTGTAAATACATATCTGGAATGGAAAATATTCAGGAGTTCACAAACTTGGAGGTGGTAGAGGAGTATCCCAAAGTAAGGGACAGGGTAAACACTCCACAAACATGGAGGTCTGCTGGCCTAAAGACTTCTAGAGAAACTGCCTCTGAGGATGGGCACTTGAAATATATGTTGTCAGTAGCTTTAGCTTCCTTTGTAGTGAGATCATCAAAGCTGGGTCTGCATCTATGTGACCTGGAGGACATTCTTTCTTGCTTTCCAATACACATGAGGCAGCAGTGCTGAATTCTCTCTTCGTATGTAAACTGTGGCCACTGGGGTCTAAGTGTCTCCCTGTGTGGACTGTGAAGCCTTTTGTTCATCCTCCATTTTCGTAGAGTTTCCTGCTGCAGCACTGAGAGTTTGGTATTTGCCTCACAAAATACAAGGAGTTCAACTGGAACACAGTCCTGGAGGGAGTTCTGTCATTTGTGGTTTTTCAGGGTCTACAAGGGAATGCACCAACCAGGCTTCATTCCCACATAACTTGCCCCCTTCACCATAGCAACCTGATTCTGCACATTGCCCTGAAAACTATCCATTTAACAAGACACCTTTACATATAAGTGTCTGGTCACTGCACCGTGTCAGTGACAAACCATTTGGAAATCAATGGCAAAACCACATGGCGCAACCACAGATGATTTATCACACACCTGCACACCACAGCTCAGGGCCCACTACTCAGGAGGGTCCAACTTAATGGCATCTCTGTTCTACACCATTTTCATAAATCCCAGTCAATCAAGGCACTGTCTGGTAAACTCATGATCAGCAAGAGGTGCTGACAATTTAAGCCACAGCCTCACACAGGGCCCAGAGTCTGATTCAGACATAACCATTTCCAAAACAATTCATCAAAGAGGCACAGGTGATGCCCATTCATTTCCATTTGAAAATTGTTTTCTTCTGGCTTTATAAAGGGGTGGCCTGAGGCAAAGAGGTTCCTGACATTCAGGGCAACAGAACAATAGTTAAGCAAAAGGCCCTAAGCCAGGTTTCACCATAGAGACTTTCCTGGTCACACCAATATCTGAGTTTTCTGGTGTGCTCGCCATTCCTTTCAGCTAACTAGTACATGGCCATGCCACAGAGCTTGGAAGTGGTACATATCTTGGACAAAAAACCATGAGCCTTTCTGGAGAGTTGCCAGAATTTAGGAAGAATTCAAGAACTTAGGATGATACTAGGTGTTGCCCATGGATAAGTCAAGCCTCAGTCCATTCATTAATTGGGCAGGATGAATGCTGTGAAGCTTTCTACTAGACAGGACACACCCATTGAGCCATTTTCTTTTCTAATATCTACAACTAAGGACACAGTGGGATACACAGACATAGAAACAGTCTCCTTGTCAGATGACTTACTAGAAACAGTCCACTCCAAACCAAACAAACCTCCTTTTTTACCTATTCTCAGAATATGAGACAAATCCACAAACTGACATCCACACACACAAAGTCACCTCCTTCCCCAAGTATGTCTGTGACTATCCGGAGTGTCCTCTGACTAGTAGGCCATAGAATATTCCCCAGAAATGGCCGGTCCTGTCTCAGATCTGGTCTCCTTGGCCAATTCTGTGAAGTTTTCAGGAGGCAGTGGTGAGCCATTTCCTGCCCTCTCAGAAAAGGACCCTCTTCAAAGCTTTCTTGGCATTTGGCCACCCTCACATCAGTAGGTACCAAGAAAGACTGACTCTTTACTTGGTAAATCCAAACAAGTGAGCCCACTTGGACTGGGACTGGTTCTGGCTCTTGGTGCCTGGCTTCCTGGATCACAAAATTCAGAGAGTTCCATCATGAAAAAAGTGAGGTGAGGTCACTTTCTTCAGAAAATGAATGAGGCCACTGTCTTGGCGACCACTTTGTCCTAACAGTTGCTTCCTAGTGTCTCAGGAAAAGGAGGCTGCCTCTATTTCCTGTGACACTTTCACAAGTTAGAATGGTATAGAAACATAGGCACCTGGGAACAGGTCTCCACACATGCCTGGTTTCATACATCTTCCCTTCATTAAGAAGAGATAGGATGATTCAGACACATCCTTTCATCCTGATCGGGTTGTTTGCAAAGGAAGATGACTTTTGCTGTCTCAGGTCCTTCATAGCTGCCTACGTCTTCTCCAGGGATCATTTCTGCATGGATTTTGAGGTACTCAGCAGGTGGAAGATCTCCTAACTTCCTGTATTGTAATACTAACTTTGTCCCTGCTCTTCTGTAAAGTGAGATTGAGTGAACAATCTCAGTTTACAGAATGGTTAGGGTTAATAGCATGTTCGATTTGGGTTATGAATCATTTTGCTGGATGAATAATGATATTGGGAACCTGTGATATTTACAAGAACATGGAGGTGAAATATAAGTATGAAAACAGAAATCTAGGTAATATTTGAAGCCCAGAAGGACTTTGGGCCCTTGATTGGGATACTTAGCTTAAATTATGTTCTGTGTGACCTTTGCATTTTGTGTCCAGAATATTAGTGTGATAATATGTATATGTAGCTAAGGTGACATGAGTATTTCTTTCACCATTTCTGTGAGCAATATTTTGAAAACTTATAAATTAATACTGGGGATACTATTAGGTTTACCCTGTTTTGATGAATATAGAGATGATGCATTAATAGACCATACTGTGAATAAATTATATAACTGGTTCCAAATTTAAATAATGGATTGTATTGATATCTGAAAATATATAGAAAATCTTATATTGATATACATACATTCATTCCAACCAGTTATATATCTAATTGTAATGTTAGAGTTATCATTTATCATGAATAGTGTGTGAGTTTTGCCTCAAAAATGATTATGGAATCGAAAATAATATGTTTAGAAAGAAGTCTAGTAAAAAGACCAGTCAAGAAACATGGAGGAACATATGTCTTCCGAAGGAGGAAGTGATTGAAAGTGAACCAAATGTTTATAAATTTGTGAACTTGTGAATGAAAGGAAATATCTTATGATGTCCATGAACTGAAGAAATAATAACGTACCAGGTTTGAATAAAAATGAACTTTAACAAACACAATAGAGACATTAGGAATTCTGGCAAAGTATAGTTCGCAGTGAAAGGTTAATAAAATAAGTACTTGTCACTTCCTGTTTTTCTGTATGCTTAACAAAACACTTTTGAAATATTGAGAACTGTTTGCTAATCTTATTCCCAGAATGTGCTGTCCCCAATTGCCAAACTGCAGAATGTACTCCCTCAACCGGTTGCACGCAAACCGCTCACTCGCCCGGACCCATCAATAAACTTACCCCCCTGCCCTGTCCAAGGAAAATATATAAGCTCTGCTTAAGCTGTTCTCTGGGCTCTCTGCTCTATTCAAGTGAGCTCTGAGCCCCAGCATGCTGGACCCCCAATAAACCCTTTGCTTTTGCATGAGACAGTCTCTTGGTGGTCTCTTCCCCCGATTGTCACCGGACCTTTACATATGGAGGTTCCACTGAGATCCGGCAGCGGTGGACAAGAGACCCCAACGAACTCCTCTCAGGGTAAGTAAGGTGCCTCTTTCTGGTCAGGTTTCAGGTCAGGGCTTGACAAAATGGATGTCAATGAAGAGCGTGAGCTCTCTCCAACGATGGCTGACAGTCATGTCACAGAGCCACAGGCCAAGTCCCTGGGTGATGTCATAGAGGACTCAGAAAATTGAGGAACAATAGTCTCCATGACTCAGTGATATTTTGTTTCAGATTCGTTATTGCCAACCGATCGGGTACTGCCAACTACTAAGTCCTGGTCTCAGTGTTGGACTTCCATATCCTGTCTTTATTGTCTTGTCTTGTCTGTGTCGTGTGTTGTTGCTTTTACTGTTTGTGTATCTTTCATTATGGGACAGAGCACTTCAATGCCTCTGTCTCTGACCCTTGATCACTGCACCAAAGTTTGCTTAAGGGATCAGAATCTTTCTTTTTTAGCAAAACACTGGACCTGGCAGACTCTCTGTGCCTCAGAATGGCTCACCATTGGATTTGGATGGACCCTAGAAGGATCTTTCTACTTCCCACTAATTTAAAAAGTCAGAGATATTGTCTTTCAGCCAGGACCACACAGATACCTGTGAAGACAGATGGCCACTGCCTACCAACCCAGGGACGAGGGGAATCAACATCAATATCAAGAAAGAGACTTGTCTACATTAGACGACATCAGGTGTCATCCATGGAACCCCGCTGAAAGGGACCATAGAAGGTGCTACTTATAACACCGACAGAAGTAAAGGTAGACAGAATCACTTCCTGGATCCATACCTCTCATCTCAAGCCTGTGCCCTGTCCAGACTCTGGCTGGAAACTGTAAAAGACAGGTAACCCTTTCAAATTGTGTATTTGCCTTGTCAATAAGGCTATAGACTCTCCCCTTGACCACCAGTAGTCCTAACCCTCATCAGCACATTCAGCAGCAATGGCTGATCACAAATCTTACTGGACAAGAAGTATGGTCTATCTCGCATACCGCCCACTAAAGGACATGGTCGCCATCTCTCCACAGAGACATTTGTCAGCTGGCTATAGGTCTTTTCCATTGGGATATCCCTGATGAAGTGGATCCCACTAAAATTCCATTAAATCCCTTCTCTACCATAGATAATGGAAACAAATATTATGGATGTAGGGACACGCGAGCCAGATGCAGTTTGGCTAGCCTAGATTACTATGTTTGCCTGGCGGACTATCAAAGCCACAAACAGTCACGGCTGTGTTGGGGGGAAGCCGACTTCTTCTGTAAGTCATGGGGATGTGAGCATTCAGGGACTGCTTGATGGAACCCAAACTCCTCATCAAATTCTGTACACAGCATTGGCCATATCCAATTAGATAACCAAAATTGATAGCCCCCAGAGGGGTCTCTAGATCCTCAAATTCTGCGTGACCTTTTTAACTTTTGCAAGTGCTCAAAAGTGTGAAAGGAGATTCCCCTATGTGGAGGCCTTTTCCCTCCTTTGCTCACATCCTGAACTATGCTTCTCCAATAGATCCTCACCCTCAGCCATCTGCTCCATACTCTCTGCTCTTACTCTCACCTAAGCAACCTGATTTCTCCCCTCCAATTACTAGATCAAAAACCCAAACCTCCGCCCATTCTATGACCATTGCCCCCTTGTTAAGGTAGCAGGTACTGAGGTACACCTTAACCCACTCACTCCTCTCTTCTCTTGTCATTGCCTGCACCAGGTCCCACCAGGTCCTCTCACTAGCTAACACAAAGCTCAAACCAGCTGAGGAGAGCCCTCAGACCCTTATCGAAGATGTAATGTAAATGGCCTTTAAAGTTGTTTGTCATCACTGAAAACAGGTTACTAAGTATTTAAAGTCCCTCACAGGCTTTTGGGGATACTAACTCCCATCTTACCCTCTGCTCTACCTGTTGTACTGCTCAAGATTTGTTCCTAGAAAAATCCAAAACCCCTTTCCCATTATTCTTTTACATCTCTCCTACCTCATTCTCAGATCCACGGAGCTGCTCACAGCCACGCCTTCCCCGTCTTCCCCTCTGTACCAGGCCCACAGAAATGTCTTAACTGACCTTCTCCAGAAATCTTCAACATAGCTGAATTTAGGACTTTCAGAAAAAGAGTCCCTATAAAAAATTTCTAAGTACATAAACTTCCTCTTTTCCTGTTGCCCTATTCTACTTGGCCACTGGCTAAAAAAATCAGCAATCCTAAGCTAGACACCACCTTACTAGTTTTTCACAAAATATGTGAACAAGGCCTTGGCCTTGAGCTGAGGCTTCACAGAGATGGCTACATTTGTAAGATAAAGAAGTTACCAACTGGGCTCCATGGTAACAGTTGGGAGGGGGAAAAAATAAAGGGAATATAATGCTCTCCCTCACCCAGGTGTCCTTGAAAAGTTAACTTTCCCACAACAGAGGGAAAAAACAGAATACAAACTGCTTTTTGTGAACTGCTTAAGACTGTGAACTTCTGAGCCCCTTCCCTCATATGTTGGGTACAAAATTCTGAAAGTACCTAAACTTGGGGTTCCGGGGATTTAATTGATTACAACAGAAGTAATGCCCTCTGAATCTGGTTGCAAACAAATAGGACTGTTTTCCTGTCTTTGGTACTATCTTAGGTGCCTTGCCTTGTCCGTCCCTACAACAGTATAATTCTATATACTTAAAACATTGTTTATGTTTTCATGAAGTGGTCAACAGATGTGATTAATTGTGTAGTTGTGCAAATGTTTCCCAGAGTGCTCTATCAACACAGGTTCATTTGAAGATCAAATAGGGGGGGGCATAAAACCTAGTTCCACTGGGAACATATATCACTCACTTTTGCGATCCTATTAGGAATACATGTTGCTGCAAGGGTGGGCACAAGAACCACTGCCTTGGTCCATGGGACAAAACAAATGACCCAAATAGAAGCAGCTATAGACCAAAACTTAAAGATATTAGAAACCTCCATAACAGCATTGCAGGAATCTTTAACCTATCTCTCTGAAGTTGTTTTACAGAACAGTCGAGGATTGGAACTCCTCTTCATGTGAGAAGAGGGCCTTTGTTTTGCATTGATGGAAGAATGTTGTTTTTATGCCAACCATATTGGAGTTGTAAAAAAATCTATGAGTAAATTAAAAAGATGACTTGAAGAGCGTCAACGACAGAGAGAGGCCAAAAAAGGGTGTTTTGAATCTTGGTTCACAAAGTTCCCCTGGTTAACTACGCATTTATCAACCCTGGCCGGTCCAATAATAATCCTCATATTATTGCTAACTATTAAACCCTGCTTGCTCAACCATGTAATTTATTTTCTCCAAGCTCAAATTGGACAAGTTAAACTAATGGTAATACCCCACTAGCAGACATAGAATGTGACACCCCCCAATGATCATTTTTATGATTAAAAGTAGCCAGAAAAAGAAGTGTCGAATGAAAGGTTAATAAAATATGTAGTTGTCACTTCCTGTTTTTCTGTACGCTTAACAAAACACTGTTGAAATCTTGAGAAAAGTTTGCCAATCTTGTTCCCAGAATGTGCTGTCCCCAACTGTCAAACTGCAGAATGTACTCCTTCACCAGGTTGCATGCAAATTGACCACTCGCCCTGACACATCAATAAACTTCCCTCCCTGCACTCGCAAGGGAAAGTATTTATCCTCTGCTTAAGCTGTTCTCAGGGCTCTCTACTCTTTTCAAGTGAACTCTGAGCCCCAGCATGCTGGACCCCCAATAAACCCTTTGCTGTTACATGAGATAGACTCTTGGTGGTCTCCTCTTCCGACACTCGACCGACCTTTACTTGGATGATTGAATGTAGAAGAGAACATCCAGTCAAAAAGGGATAGTCAGTAGGATTAGGAATATAGTCCGTAGGTTTAGGAAGAAGAGTGAGTATAGGATTTGGACCAAAAGTTCTTTAGTAATAGGGTTTCGGTTAGAGAATGAATGTAAATGTCAGCACATGTGAAGAATGAGTCACAATGATGAACTGGGGAAAATATGTAGGAAAGCAGATATCAATAGAGACATTAGGAAATCAGGCAAAGTATAAAGTAAGTGATAGGATTAGACATTATCAACAGGGTTGAGTTTCAATATATAATCTTAGGAAGAAACAAATATGTAGTCACCAATAGGATTGACATTTGAGAGTATTAGGCAACCTGGACATGAATGTTTTTAATAATACAGGTTCACTTTCTATTTAGCCTTTTGTACAATCATAAGTGTGACTTTTGCATTTTGTGTTCCGAATATTACTGTGATAAAATGTATATGTAGATCAGGTGACATGAGTATTTCTTCCACAATTTCTGGGAGGAATATTTTGAAGACGTATAAATTGAGCACTCTAGGATATGCCAACAAACAATTCTTACACAAACTTTTACCAATGTGGTTCCAAAGGTAGAGGCACATACGCAAGGAATGCAAAGTGAACTAATTCTAACCAAAAAAAAAAGAAAAAAAATTGATACTTTATCTTCCACTTCTTGTGCCACTCCTGTTTCAAATTACTTAGTCTTGACTGCATGTCTCCTGCAGAAATAATCAAAATCTCTGGAATACGTCTTTTGTTTGTTTTGCTTTTGCGGTGCTGCAGATAGAACCCAGGGCCTCCACATGCTTCGGAAAGCACTTGACTGCTAAACTACATCCATGCTCCCCACCCCCACTACTTTTTTGTTGTTTTGAGAAAGGGTCTTAGTAGCTGGGATTTCAGGCATGCACTATTGCACCAGACTCCTGAATATATCTTGCCACTACATTTAGATGCAGAATTGGCTCAACAATAAGAAATTAAGAGGGTGTGAATAAAATAGTAATAGTGAAGAACCACTAAGAATACAGAGAAAGCACACTAAACAATATCTTTTGTTCAAATGCAATCTCTTTTAAAAGATTTTTTAAATGGATGACAATAAACTTCTGAAAAACAGACACAAATATCTTTCCTATCCTTTGCCTGAATTTCAATACTTTAAATTTTATTTTAATTACAGCTTTACTGAGATACAAATTTATATACCATGCAATCTATTGTATCACATGTGTATCTATTTTATATCCAGTATGGTTATTTCAATAAAATGACACACTAACTTTTCTGAATGAGTAGAATTACTAGTTACTACTAGGGTTCAATTCCTAGCTTTGCAAAAGCAAACAAACAAACAAACAAAGTTGGCTAATGGATCATATATTCTAATATTCCTAGCATTTTTTCAGTACAAAAAACCCA